>NC_081405.1:573389751-573464751 GCF_030272615.1 Cryptomeria japonica
TATTGTTCTACACTAGATTCTATACAATTTAAAAAAAAAAGTTTTCATTTTCGATTATTTTGATGCAAGTTATGCCCAATGCACGAATAGGTACCAAATTTTCAGGATGCGGTCACTTCAAAAAATCATTAAAAACAAAATACTCATTGAAAAATTACAAAAAAATACACAACTTCTAGATCTCAATCTTACCTATCATCTTACCAAAGGGTTTTTCAAAATACTAAATCTAATTATATATTTTGTACAGCGCACAAAAATAGCTATGTTATGTTTTTTAGAAAAAATCAGGAACAATTTTTCATGCGAGAATGGTTTGACCCTCTTAATCTTATCCAATTTAAATTTTTTTTAGTAGTTTAGAAACTAGATTCAGAGTACTAAAATTCTTATTCTTTTCTCAACTCCTAGTTTTGAGTGCGTGACCTTCGAATACCTCTTTGAAGTTCAGGTTTACCTATTTTCAGAAAAAAGGTGGCCACTTATACCCCCCTTTTTGTTCACCATCTTGGTGCACTTACCCCGGTTACATTACATAGAAAGATTTAACCCTTTACACCGGTTCATTGGTTCAACTCATAAACTTTACATACCGGTTTACAACATCTTCCACAAAGCTCTTCTTACCGGTTACTAGCCAATATCAAAAACAACAATATCAACAATAACATGAATACCATTACTGGTTCAATTGAGATCAATGACAAAATATCATTAATGAAATCTCTATGCAAAATGCGAACAAACTCAAAATTCCAACAAACCTTAGATATTCTTTCCAAAAGGTTTTATATTAGATGCATACCACCTCCTATGACTAAAATAATTATCAATGTATTTTGCCAGTCGCTTAATATTTGATTGTCACATGCCTTTTGCATGGTTGAATTTTACTTGAAGCTATTTCTATTTAAAATAACACTACAATTGATGTGATTCACACTTGACTCATATCAATGTAGCTTGGTTGCAAAATGAATGGATATTTAGTATTTACACTTGTTACCATTCTTGCACTAGTTCGTCTTGAATATCTCTAGAGAGTATACGATAGGTATGCCATGGGAAATAATAACACATCATGCATATCTAGCCACTTTCTTATTCTCAATCCACTCACACCTAAGACATTTTTTTTAACTAGGAATTTTTTCTAAAGATGATAAATAGGTTTTTGTATATACAAATATCTATTAACTTGCTGTCCAAAAATGCTGTCCTTGGCTTCCCCCTTCCCAAAATCTCAAACAAACACTTAAAAATTAAAACCACTATAATAAAAAGTCTGCAAATAGGCCAAATAGCTCAAAATGATTCAACTTTCAATACTATCAATGTTTCCAATGCCAATTCCTAAAATCTTGCAACTTCTAATAACTACGAAAAAATTGCATACACCAACCGGTATATGAAAAAATGTAGTTTTATGATTTACATGGTATTATTGTGTGAATTCAATAATAGTGAGAGGGGGGGGGGTGTGTTAATCAGTGTTATACCAAATGAATCAATTTTAGCCTTATTAAAACATGCATACACCAACCAGTATACTAGTACACATAGAATTGAAAGAAGTAAATCAACCAATAAGCCAATCATATAAATGAGAAGCATAAAACATATAATTAGACATGGAAAACCTCAAAGAGGAAAAACCACGGTGGGATTTGTGACTCACAATATCAATCCACTAGCCATATGAAGAGATATTACAAAATATAAGGGGTCTACACTTGCAAGAAGGCTTACAACCTAGAGCACACTGCTCAATCACAAATGGAGCCTCAATGACTACATATAAATCCATACTACAATCCAGAGAAGTGTTGAACTGCTAAGATAGCATCTTCTATGCCAAAATATAGTTCCAATTTAAGCTCAGTGTGTTCTAGTCTGAAACCCTAAACCCTTTACCAGAATAACCCTTGCATAAATATACTCACATACATAATCTCTCTGATACATTTCTCATTATATCACATTCACATATCCATCACCATATCTACATGAAAATGATCTAATCCAACTGACCTATATATCCTATACAACTTATCATGCCTTATGTCAGCTTACAAAGATAATTACATATCAGCTAGATAACATAAATGCATGAATATCAAAAGCAATTGTCGATGCCAGATCCAAGAGATGTTAGCCTCCAATATCGATAACCATATTCTAAACTATGTCAGCCTGTATTGCCAGTAACCAAAGAAATCCTTCCGTCTTGCCGGTGCTGGTGTTGGTGTAGTGTCTGTGAAGTGCTTGTCAGTACACAACTGAACCAATACATGAAGCTGGAAAAAAATACCATGTTGCCATCAATGAAAACATAGCGAAACCAGCCAATTGAGTTTCAATTGCCAACAATCTCCCCCTTTGGAACTAATGGAAAAACTCATGTGAAAAAATGGTCAAGGTTTTATCTATCGGTTCCATCTTGCCTCCTCCCCCTGAGTTGCATAGTCATTAAAGGAAAATACTCCATACTCCCATATCTCCATATCTCCCCCTAATGTATACAACACCTTCTATCCTTTTTTCACATCTACATCACTCCTCCTTTGACATCAATGCCATAAAAAATTCCAAAAAGAATGTCAAAGATCCAAAAAAAAACTGTACAAGGAATATCTCAAAAATATCTTACCGGAGCTTAACAAATTTCAAAGTTTCTATATAAGCCTTCTCCAATAGCTCAAGATAAGTATCCCAACTAGTTTTGAAATTGCCAAAAATAGATACAAGTCCATTTAATATATGTGCAAATGACTCTTTTTCACTTACCACTACCAGTGTGGGTTTTGCAATCATATCCATACATTCTTTCTTATGTACATTGCATGAATCCAACCGGGGACTCACCAAGCCTCTTAGACTTCTTGATCTTCTTATGATTTTGTCTCTTTCCTTCTCAAGAATAGAAATTTGGGCTTCCAAAATCAAAATTTGACCATCAATGGATATAGTTAATGAAGTCAATCCATCAAAATAATTAGCTATATTTGGAATTTTCTTCTGAAATTATTTTATCTTCTTATCCATATTAACTGTAAGTATATCTGTGTTACAACATACCCTATAAATATTTGTAAACTGCTTTAAAAAATTATCTATTAGTTTCAGCTTTTCATCAATCTTCTTCTTCTCAGATTCAATCACCTAATTAAATGCAGTTCTTTTAGCCTGAGTGAACCTCTCCAATGCTTGTCAGTTTGAAATCTATTGTAAGGATTGAAAATCCTTTGAAATGTGCTTAGTAATTGTCTTAAGCTTGCCAGATGGACTTGCTTCATTTTCAATCTTGCACTCCGAGACTAGTCTGTGTAAAATAGTGATTGACTCATCAATAATGCCTTTATCTATAGATCCCTCCATTAATTTTTGTGCTACCATCAGCATGAGTTTAGTAGGACTCATTTTGGTTATGTTTTTCTTTACAACCTGTGAGGTGTCAATTGACAACAATGATGGACCAACTACTGGTTTTCTTCCAGTTTCCCCTTTCTTCTCCTCTAATGATTTTTCCTTTATAGCTTCCTCACTTGCACTGGTGGCTTCACCACTTGGTTCAGTCTCTATAATTGTAGGTTCCTCTGTAGGAACTATAACCTCAACCTATACATTTGTATCTGGAGGACTGTTATCCTCAATATTAGTATCCTGTACATCATCAACCTTTTCACTCTCTGTATTAGCCGGTATCTCAACATATCTTTGTACATTTGTATCTACCAGCGGCTTGATTTCCACTATGCTATGTTTTTCAAAATTGAGGGTGAAGTTTCCATAATCCCCTTTCCTTTTCTTTCAACCAAGGTGTCTGCAGTGTCCGTCTTTGATTTTGGTGAAGTAAAGAAACCTTTGTTCTCTCCAAATAACTTAACCCATGCCTTTTGAGTCTCCTTTATTATCTCGTTTACCCTTCCTAGCATCAAACTAGTTATTCTATGTTTTCTATTAAAGACTCTTCTATCTGCCACCTCAAGTGTCCTTTCCATTTCCTTCGGGGCAATAGTAACACAAACATATAACAACTCTTGAATTTTAATATGCTTGTCTTCTTGCATTGCTGACAATCTTCTAGCATCTAACATATTATATAATTCTGTCGGTATTTGGTTTTCAATTTTTATAAAGGCTTTCTTATAAATATCCAAATATAATAATACTGCTTCCTCTACCTCTCTTTGTTCATCATCCTCTAAGTGTTCATAATAAAACTGTACATTCTTTAACATGCCATCCTTAGTTATTTCATCTACTAACTCTACACAATTTTTTGGTGGAATGATAGTCACATTACCAGATTGAATTACCAGATCGATTTCATTCTTCTTCTTCCTTCTTGTAGTACTGGATGGAGCTGAAGTGGTTACTTTTGGTGCTTGCTTCTGTGTTGGTATTTTGAATGTAACCTTCCTAACAGGTTGCTTTTTATCCTCTACCTTTGTTTCCTTTGTTTTCTTCCTTACAACCCTCTTCAATGCCAAGGGTATGTCATCCTTAGATTCAGACTCTATTGTAACAGGCTCAATGTGTACTTCTAGATTCTTCCTCTTCCTGCTTTTCTCTAGGACAACATTAATTAATGCTTTGATGTCTTGTGAGACCTTCTCAAAAAAAATTCTAGCCTTTCCTTCCTTCTTCTCTCTCTTCTTCTAGTTGATCTCTATTTCAACCTCTTGTGATTTTTGTTTTGCAGTACCGTAGGGCTTCTTTGCCTCATCAATAAGTGCATCAATCAACATTTTTGCATAATCCTCAAGGATTTGTGAATCCACTTCATAGCCCATTTCCTCAATCTAAATCTTCCAAGGCTTAACCGCTTCCATAAGTGTTTCATCCTTCTTTACCATGAAACATATGTCAGTTGAATGTTTTTCTACAATATACTTAGGAACCCTTTCTCTAGACTTCATAGATTTCTGGAACCCCTTAAAATATCCCCATACTTTATCATCTCTCTAACTACCTAAAGTAGCAATTGATTGTTTCAATTGTCTTCCTACTAGGATATCAAATGCCCATTGCCTCTTTTGAAAACTGGGAGTGTCATTCATGAAAAATAACATTAAGCAGACAATTAATTTGCCATACTGGAAGGTTCCTTTTTTTTCTCCCTTAATATTTCCTAGGTTTATTAACAGTTCATCTAACATCCAGCCGCATAGATCCAATTTCTCATTTTCTCTCATCATTTTGTATGCTGTGAAAATGCAAGAACTGGAAATAGAGTTCAATTAGTTTGACTGAGTTACCTTATATCTAATGATCATGCTACTGAATTTGATGTTCATGTCGCTAATAGTGCTTATTCTCATAGATCTCCTATCAGATGTCACGCTGGTGATTTTATTCATGTAATCATTTGAGACCTTCTTGTCTAGATGTTGCCCAACCTATGGCAAACTAGTGATTGTCCTGATGGCTTCCTTGGTGATCTTGTAAGGTCTATCCAACTAGATAAACTCCACATGTACTCTGCTCAAAACATACCTAATTATCTCATCTTCAAATTATGCGATGTCCAGAATGTTGGTAAACCCTAAGTCTTCAATGCGCTTGTAGGGCACCTGGAAGAAGTTGTGTCCACTTTTTCGCCAAAAAGTAAAAGTTTTTTCCCTTTTTTTTCAATTTCATCCTGTTTGACCTAAAGATTTGAGGCACTCAAACAATGAATCTTGCAAAACTTTAGTAATAGAAAATGTATTAATTGAAGTTTACTTTCCAAATATGTAATTTATTTTAATACCGATATCTTAAAAATGAATTTGAATAGGCATTACTGAAACCTATAGTTTAAAAGTCACTTTTCAAGACCATACCATGCCCGTGTACGACAAGCATAATTTGACCTAAATGAAATTATTTTTTATAAATCCTTTTGGGAAAATATCTGTAACTCACTCACCTTTGATGAGATTTTTTTTGTCATTTTTTTCTGCATATTTTTTCTTGTTAATTTTTTATTGGGCATAATCATTGCTTTGAAAAATTCTTGTGTACGGAAAGCATAATTTGACCTAGACCTAACATTTTTTGGTTTTTTTTTTTGAAACTGTATAGAATTGTCTCTAGTTTGATGCCATATAATTTTTTTTCAAAAAACTTAGAGACAAAAAAGTTATTAAAAAACTAAAAAACCATGTTATTTTGAGTTTATGGACCTCTTTCATTAGTAATTGTTTTAAAAATAAAAATATTGATCCATTTTCTAAGACAATTACATATTTCGAATCTAGACAATCTCTACTATAATGGGTTTTCATTGTTTAAAAAAATTCTGAAAATTTGTTGTTCAGATATATTTTTGAAGTCATTATATTATATAAAGATTGATTTGGCCTTCAAGTTGCAGGTCAAACCAGGGTCAAGTCAAAGAGTCGGCTCTCCAAGCCATTTCCCAAGCCAAAATTGAAGCTACAAACAAACCAAAGTTTGAAATTTTTAGAAAATAATTAAAAACACATTTAGCAAACAAGACCTCGTTTCAAAAACAAAACGGGATCCCGTTTCCCTTGTTTTTGAATTTTAAATTTTTTTTTCTGAATTTTTTTTTTTAAATAAACTATATATACATTTTCTTGTAATTTTTTTTTAATTTAAAAAAAAACAAAAAAACTATATATACATGAAAAATAACATTTAAGTTGAAGTCACATTTCCCTTTGTCTCTTTCCTTTCTTATACTTTAAGTTATATTTCATGTATATATTGGCAAGATGTTTGAGAGTGGTTTCAGATGTCTAGGAGTTATAATACAAATTCTATATTTGAGAAGATCTTATAAATTGTGATGTAATAAAACCCATAATGTCATAATACAACCTATTATGTCATAATAGGTCCCATTGTGACATAATAGGTCCTATTGTGACAAAATAGGTCCTATTGTGTCATAATAGGTCCTATTGTGACATAATACAACCTATTAAGTCATAATAGGTCCTATTATGTCATAAGACCCCTCAAAAGTACCTATTATGACATTATACCTATTACTAGGACCTATTATGACTTAAGACCACTTAGTAGGACCTATTATGACATAATAGGATCGATTATCACATAATAGAACCTATTATGTCATAATAGTTCCTATAATGTCATAAGACCCCTTAAGAGGACTTTTCATGTCATAAGACCCCTTAAGAGAGCGTATTATGATATTATACCCCTTAGTAGGACCTTTTGAAGGGTATTATGTCATAATAGGATAGATTATGACATAATAGGACCTATGATGACATAATAGGTCATATTATGTCATCATAAGTCCTATTATGACATCATAGATCATATTATGTCATAAAAGCCCTTAAGAGGACCTATTATGACTTCATACCCCTTAGTAGGACTTGTTAAGGGGTATTATGTCATAACAAGACCTATTGTGACATAATAGGACCTATAATGTCATAATAAGTTAAATTATATCGTAAAAGGTCTCATTGTGACATAATAGATCCTTTTGTGTCATAATAGGTCCCTTTGTGTCATAATAGGTCATATTATGTCATAAGACCCCTTAAGAGGACCTATTATGATATTATATCTCTGACTAGGACCTATTATGACCTAAAACCCCTTAGTAGGACCTATTATGACATAATAGGTTCGATTATCACAGAATAGGACCTATTATGTCATATAGGTCCTATAATGTCATGTCATAATTGGTCCTATTATGTCATCAGAACCTTTAAGAGGACCTGTCATGTCATAATTGGTCCTATTATGTCATAAGACCCCTTAAGAGGACCTATTATAACATTATGCCCCTTAGTAGGATCTGTTAAAGGGTATTGTGTCATAAAAGAACTAATTATGACATAATAGGATCTATGATGATGTATTAGGTCCTATTATGTCATCGTAGGTCCTATTATGACATCATAGGTCATATTATGTCATAAAACCCCTTAAGAGGACCTATTATGACTTTATACCCCTTACTAGGACATGTTAAGGGGTATTATGTAATAATAAGACCTATAATATCATAATACGACCTATCATGTCATAATAGGCCCCATTGTGATATAATAGGTCCTATTATGTCATAGTATGACCTATTATGTCATAAGACCCCTTAAGAGGACCTATTATGACATAAGACCCCTTAGTAGGACCTATGATGACATATGTAGAGAAAGATAAGTTGTTTGGAAGAGAGACATTGTATGTTCAGAGAGGGTTGAGGGGTATTATGTCATAACAAGACCTATTGTGACATAATAGGACCTATAATGTCAAAATATGACCTATAATAGATCCTATTGTGACATAATAGGTCCTATTGTGACATAATAGGTCCTTTTATGTCACAATAGGTCCTATTGTGACATAATATGACCTATTATGTCATAATAGGTCCTATTATGTCACAATAGGCCCTATTATGTCATAATAGGTCCTATTATGTCATAAGACCCCTTAAGAGAAGCTATTATGGCATTATACCTCTTACTAGGACCTATTATGACATAAGACCGCTTAGTAGGACATATTATGACATAATAGGATCGATTACCACATAATAGGATCTATTATGTCACAATAGGTCATATTAAATCATAAGACCCCTTAAGAGGACTTATTATGACATTATACGTCTTACTAGGACCTATTATGACATAATAGGATTGATTATCACATAATAGGTCCTATAATGTCATACGACCCCTTAAGAGGACCTGTCATGTCATAATAGTTACTATTATGTCATAAGACCCCTTAAGAGGACCTATTATGATATTATACCCCTTAGTAGTACCTGTTAAAGGGTATTATGTCATAATAGGACTAATAATGACATAATAGGATCTATGATCATGTAATAGGTCCTATTATGTCATCATAGGTCCTATTATGACATTATAGGTCATAATATGTCATAAAACCCCTTAAGAGGACCTATTATGACTTTATACCCCTTACTAGGAGTTGTTAAGGGGTATTATGTCATAATAGGACCTATTGTGACATAATAGGACCTATAATGTCATAATATGACCTATTATGTCCTAATAGGTCACATTGTGACATAATAGGTCCTAGTATGACATAATATGACCTATTATGTCATAATACAACCTATTATGTCAGAAGAGCCCTTAAGAGGACCTATTATGACATTATACCTCTTACTAGGACCTATTATGACATAAGACCCCTTAGTAGAACCTATTATTACATATGTAGAGAAAGATAAGTTGGTTGGGGGAGAGAGTTAAGGGGTATTATGTCATAACAGGACCTATTGTGACATAATACGACCTATAATGTCATAGTACGACCTATTATGCAATAATAGGTCACATTGTGACATAATAGGACCTATTGTGACATAATAGGTCCTATTATGTCATAATAGGTCCTATTATGTCATAATAGGTCCTATTGTGAGATAATACGACCTATTATGTCATAATAGGTCCTATTGTAACATAATACGACCTATTATGTCATAATACGACCTATTATGTCATAAGACCCCTTAAGAGGACCTATTATGACATAAGACCCCTTAGTAGGATCTATTATGACATTATATTATCGATTATCACATAATAGGACCTATTATGTCAGAATAGGTCCTATAATGTCATAAGACCCCTTAAGAGGACCTATTATGACATTATACCCCTTAGTAGGACTTGTTAAAGGGCATTATGTCAAAATAGGACAAATAATGACATAATAAGATCTATGGTGATTTAATAGGTCCCAATATGTTATCATAGGTCCTATTATGACATCATAGGTCATATTATGTCATAAAACCTCTTAAGAGGACCTATTATGACTTTATACCCTTTACTAGGACTTGTTAAGGGGTATTATGTCATAATAGGTCATATTGTGACATAATAGGACCTATAATGTCACAATACAACCTATTATGTCATAATAGGTCCCATTGTGACATAATAGGTCCTATTATGTCATGATACCCATTAAGAGGACCTATTAAGACATTATACCTCTTACTAAGACCTGTTATGACATAAGACCTTTTAGTAGGACCTATTATGATATAATACGATCAATTATCACATAATAGGATATATTATGTCACTAATGGTCCTATTATGTCATAAGAACCCTTAAGAGGACCTATTATGGCATTATACCTCTTACTAGGACCTATTATGACATAAGACAGGTCGTAGTAGGATCTATTATTACATAATAGGATTGATCATCACATAATAGGACCTATTATGTCATAATAGGTCCTATAATTTTATAATACCCCTTAAGAGGATCTGTCATGTCATAATAGGTCCTATTATGTCATAAGACCCCTTAAGAGGACCTATTATGACATTATACCCCTTAGTAGGACCTGCTAAAGGGTATAATGTAATAATAGGACTAATAATGACATAATAGGATCTATGATGATGTAATACGTCCTATTATGTCATCATAGGTCCTATTATGACATCATAGGTCATATTATGTCATAAAACCGCTTCAGAGGACCTATTATGACAATATACCCCTTACTAGGACTTATTAAGGGGTATTATGTCATAATAAGACATATTGTGAGATTATAGGAGCTATAATATCATAATATGACCTATTATGTCCTAATAGGTCCCATTGTGACATAATAGGTCCTATTATGACATAATACAACCTATTATGTCGTAATACAACCTATTATGTTACAAGACCCCTTAAGAGGACTTGTTATGACATTATACCTCTTACTAGGACCTATTATTACATAAGACGCCTTAGTAGGACCTATTATGACATATGTAGAGAAAGATAAGTTGGTTGGGAGAGAGAGAGAGATGGTACTTTTAGAGAGAGTTAAGGGGTATTATGTTATAACAGGGCCTATTGTGATATAATAGTACCTATAATGTCATAATATGACCTATTATGTTGTAATAGGTCACATTGTGACATAATAGGACCTATTGTGACATAATAGGTCCTATTGTTACATAATACAACCTATTATGTCATAATAGGTCCTATTATGTCATAATAGGTCCTATTATGTCATAATAGGTCCTATTATGTCATAATAGGTCCTATTATGTCATAATAGGTCCTATTATGTCATAATAGGTCCTATTATGTCATAATAGGTACTATTATGTCATAAGACCCCTTAAGAGGACCTATTCTGACATAAGACCCCTTAGTAGGATCTATTAAGACATGTAATAGGATTGATTATCACCTAATAAGAACTATTATGTCATAATAGGTCCTATAATGTCATAACACCCCTTAAGAGGACCTATTATGACATTATACCCCTTAGTAGGACCTGTTAAAGGGTATTATATCATAATAGGACTAGTAATGACATAATAAGATCTATGATGATGTAATAGGTCCTATTATGTCATCATAGGTCCTATTATGACATCATAGGTCATATTATGTCATAAAACCCCTTAAGTGGACCTATTAGACTTTATACCCCTTACTAGGACTTGTTAAGGGGTATTATGTCATAATAAGACCTATTGTGACATAATAGGACCTATAATGTCACAATGCGACCTATTATGTCATAATAGGTCCCATTGTAACATAATAGGTCCTATTATGACATAATACAACCTATTATGACATAATATGACCTATTATGGTCGTATTATGTCATAATAGGTCATATTATGTCATAAGACCCCTTAAGAGGACCTATTAAGACATTATACCTCTTACTATGACCTATTATCACATAAGACCCCTTAGTAGGACCTATTATGACATATGTAGAGAAAGATAAGTTGGCTGCGAGAGAGAGATGGTACATTAAGAGAGAGGTAGAGATGGATATATAGAGAAATATAGGTAGGTAGGGGGTAAGGGGAGGTGTATAGAGAGAGTGGAGATAAAGAGTAAAGAGTTAAGGATGTGAGAGAGAGGTAGAGACATAGTTTAAGATTTTGGGAGAGAGGGGAAAAAGTGAGATAGAAAGGAAAAAAAAGACAAAGAGAAATGTGACTTATATATAAATTTTATATTTCATGTATATATAGCTTGTATTTTTTATTAACAAAATTTTTAAAAAAAAATTAATTTATTTTAAAAAAAAAGTATTTAAAAAAAAGGAAACGGGATCCCGTTTCTTAGATCTAGGCTTGGGATCCCGACACTAAATAGGATCTTGACATGAAACAGGATCCCGTTTCATTTCTCATGCGCTCCGTGTGATTTGCCATTTTTTTCTAAGTGTAAAACTTTCACACTAGGTGGACACAACTTTGTGCACTTACCCTGTATGTGGGTTCGATCTTTTCATATTCTCCTATCAGCTCGCTCATGTACATGCCCTTTATTTCATATGTTCCCAAGTCCTCAATGTGACAATGTATGTATGCCTTAACATCTTCAACATAGACAACTCCCTCTGGAACACAGGAAAATGCTTCAACCGAATCTTCTAAGGTAGCCACATGCAGATACCGCCTGAAAATTGGCCTAGGGTGGTCCTTGACCTCTACTATAGTCATATTTGCAACAAAGATAGGAATAGATGATGATCTCGCTTCCATGTTTAAAGATAAATACCCATTAATTGCTTCCGATGAAAACCCTTAACAAATTCTTCTAGTCACTGATGAAATCACTCAAGAAGAAATCTGATTGCTCTTAAATGCCTTTGATCGCTCTTAGTTTCTCTTAATCACTCTGAAATTGCTCTGAATGCAAGGTGATAAATAATGAAGTGAATTCGACCTTTTAACCTCTGAGAAAAATCCTAATCTTCTATTGACATTAATGACTTCTGGTGAAAGATATCAGATCTCAAACATAACATATCCATGCCGGATAAGCATCTCCAATGTCTGGAACATCTTCCAGAACCTCTTCCTAGGCCATATGCAGCATCTTCATGAAATTTGCCTACCCCTAAGGCATCTGCCTCAGTTACCGGATGAGCTACCTGCCGATGCAGGAGCAACCTCCTCTACATTTCCATCTGATGATTGTTCTTCAGTCTTCCTAACCCATCTCTGAGTATGATCTTTCTAGATTTCACTAACCTTCTCTTTCCCTTTCTCATTTGATCCTCCATTACCAACCAGGGGATTTCTGCTTCTATAGAATTTAATATGTCCAACCTCATTACATGCATAACATGTAGAATTATTCCTTTGAATTGCTTTTCTAAAAATAATGAAATTGCTTGACCTGCACTGATTAGCCACATGTCCAAACTTTCCACATGCATAACATTTAACATTCATTCTGCAATATTTTGTTTTATGACCATACTTATTGCATTTAGAACATTTACTGGGAGTAGAATCAAGGTTTTGATTTACTAAGTTTCTACATTGTCTAGCCATGTGACCAAATCTATTGCAAACAAAACATCTACCCTTAAATTTATAAGCATTAAATTGCCTTACCGGTGCCTTATGGTTTTGATCTTCATTAGCAGTACCAAAACTCTATCCTTGTTCAAATCCAAGTCCACTGGAATCTCCAATCTGCTTTTGTCTCTTCAACAACTCATCTAGTTGTGCTGAGCTAATCTTGAATTTTTCTTTATACTCACTTTTAGTAGTTAGATCTTCTCTCAGAATTATTATTTATCTCTCAAGCTCTTGTTTATTACTCTGGGATTGTACTAAATCAATTCTCAACATATCATTCTCATGAGTCAATCTACCACATTCTTCAAATTTGTTCTTTAGGGATACAACAAGATTTTCTTCCTTTTTCTTTCTGTCCTCAATCTCCTTAGACATTCTCATAGTTATAGCTTGAATTTAACTATTTCGGGTTAGGGTTTTCTTAATAATAAGGAAATGAAATATTAGTCTCATTTACTATTTTGGGTTAGGGTTTGCTTAATAATAAGGAAATGAAATATTAGGTTAGTTTATAAAAAAAAAGGGGATAAATCAACCCTAATTAGGGCTTGAAATTAAATATTAATAAAATGAGAGGAGAGGGAATTCTTTTTAAAATTTGAAAAAAAATTCCCCCCACCATTTGCCTATAGCCATATGTGGGATTAATTTAACTCCTAATATTGACTAGGGTGAAAATTGATTTCTTTAATATAGTCTTTATTATCTAGGTCTATTTAAAATTGAGGATTAGTTTTTATATAGTTATATTATTCGCATAATTGATTTAATTTTATTAACAAGGGTTATTAATGAGAATATTACATAGTTATTTTTCATATTTAATGAAATATGGATGTTAGGTTAAAATTCCTTTGGGGGATTTTATTAATAGAAATTATTAAAGATATAATGTAAAATTTTAATCCCATGAGGTCATTGATTGCCAAATATTTAATAATCGAGATTTAAATATCCAAGGGGATTTAAATTTGAATTTAATATAAAATGAATTAATTAGTCTAATATTATATTGAAATTTGGTTAACTTTATTAATTTAATTAAAGGCGTTTTCGCATTCGTTCAATTAATTAATTTTAATATGAGATAACATTATCATTATTTTATTTAGCCTTGAGTATTTAAAATACTACTGAGATAATTAATATCTCTCGATTCTTGTTGGAGAATTTTAATTAGAGGAAATTAATTAGTTTAATTAGATTAATTAATTTAGTTGAGTTGACCCCTTTTAGGGAATAATTAGTCTTCTCTAATTATTGTCACCATATTGATTTAGTTAATCAAATCAACTTTAGTAAACCATTATTTAATCTTGAGTTAATCCCTTAGTTAAGACAAAAATTATTTATTCCATTTTAAATGTAGTTTATTTAATGTATATATGTTGTTTAAAAAAAAAATTGTTGTTCCGTTTTTGCCCAAAAGTTTGGGCATGACAATCTTCTAGTCGCGAGGTGGATGATTTAGATCAATATGTTACTGCTGGAATCCCCTCACCAGATGATGTAGTAGTTATTTTAGGAGATGCTCGACATATACAGTCGTCTCAATATTTATTCGAGGACCTCTTACATGCATACTGTTCCATTTCATCTTGACTTTGGATGTCACTGGTTGATATTAGAGATGAGATTCTTAGAGACACATAGGATACTACATCAACTCATATGTTGATACATTCTCAGCATTCACATCACTCTATTTATGCGCCGGGTGACCCACCTATATATTAGTTTGTTGCTGCAGAGGAAGAGATACAGGATGATCAAGTTCATATCATAGATAAGGGTTTAGGTTTATTTAAGCAACAACATTAAGATATGGGACAGATTGGTTATATGGATATGCTACTAGCATTAGACACCTCATCGATGCCCAGTCATTTGCATATCCCCTTACACCCCTCACTCATTCGTACTGCCAGAGAGAGATATGAAGATTCAAGTGATGTGGCTGATATGATCGCAGGAGATGATTAGACTATACCTCCTGATACATAGGGACATGTGCACGTATTTTTTTAAAAATAAAAATATGGATATATGCATGTATAATTTAACTCTGAGTATCATTTAATGTTCAAACTGATCCTAAAATGTGTATATATATGTAACAGTTACCTCATGTCACTCCTCACTTGAGCTCAGAGTGTGTGTGAAGGCGAGAGTCTTTCGATGCTACACCTGCTAGTGGACAGGTTGGTTATGGATTTTATACATGTACATTATAATATATTTTTATAGTCTATTTGGTTTAATATACATACATGTAGAGATATTTAATTTATATTCTACTGTTGTAGGGGTCGATTGGACATCCATAAGACTAGGACTCTCACTCAGAGGATTGATCCGTTCATGGGTGACATGATTTAGATCCATCTACCACTTTCTAGCATGTATCACACTATGATACACATGTTTATCTTTATATATACATGGACTTTCATAGACATATTGTTACATTTAGGCTTACTTTATATAGACTTTCCTAGAGATGTGTTGTTTGTTTACCTTTATATATACATTTGATATACTTTATATGTTTGGTATTTATGTGTAGGTAGATTAGATGTTTACTTAGATGTGTATATTATATATATATTTACACACACGCACACACACATATATGTATATATATGTAAGTATATACATATATATATAGCCATATATACACACACACACACACATATCTATATCCATATACACACACACACATATAATATATATGTATGTATATGTATGTATATATATGTATATACATATATATGTATACACACATATATATATGTATGTATGTATATGTATAGACACACACACAAATATATATATATATATATATATATATATATGTATGTATGTATGTATGTATGTATATATGTATCTACATGTATATATATGTATCTATGTACATGTATATATATATATGTATGTATAGATGTATATATATATATATATGTGTGTGTGTGTATATATGTATGTATGTATATATGTATGTATGTATATATGTATATATATATATATATATATATATATATATATATATATATGTATATATGTTATTGATAAACTATGGGTGAATGATGGCTTTGTGTTCACGTGGGTTTCATGCTAGGGCTGATGTGCCCTAGCCTGTGTCCTATGCTCTGCTTGCTTCGTTCTAGGGGGGGCGGAATTTCTTGCTTGTTGGGGGTTGGTTTTTGCTTTCCCATGGTCGGGTTTTCTGGGCTACTGCAGGGTTTTTTGCAACCCTTTTCTATTTCCTTTGCTCTGTGTTGCTGTTGGGGGTGTGTATGGTTTTGGGGTTGGGTTTTCTGCCCTTCTTCTTTTTCTTCTTTTGGTATTTTCTCTAGGTCCATGGAAAATAGATGATTATCCTCTTCTCAGATTTCTCTGGAGATATGGATATGGCGGAAGTGTCTCATTTGATGCATGCATGTGGAAAGGAACACATTAGTCATTCTCAATTAGGGGGAGGCATCTCTTCTTCAGAAGAGCCTTTTCACATGAAAAAGGTGATGGTTGTTTGGAGAGATCCCAAGATCATCCAATTTTGGTTATTCAACCTGAGCAAGTTTTAGAGGATGTTGAATATTGGTGTAATCATGCTCTCATATGCAAATTTATCGGTCTTCACCTCTTTATACCTATTTTACAGTCTTGGGAACGCCATGTCTGGAATCCTGAAGGAGACATGGAACTACTTATGGTAGCCAATAACTTTTTTCTAGTTATTTTTTCCAACCTGGCAGATAGGAACAAGGATTTTGAGGGTGGGCCTTATTTTTTCAACCAGGTGCGACTCTTTATCAAACCTTGGCATATTGGCTTTTATTCTATTGAGGAGCTTCCCTCTCATGTGCCTGTGTGGATCCAATTGCCGAGGCTTCCGTTGGAATTCTAGAGAGAAGATATTCTTCACTCAATCTCACTGCTTCTTGGTAAACCTGTGGGTTCGCCTTCACAAACTCAAGATCGAAAGGTAATTTCATACGCTCGTATATGTGTAGAAGTTGATTTAAATAATCCTTTTCTAGACTCTATGGAGATCTGTTTGGGGACATCTTCTTGGATCCAACAGCCAAACTATGAGACCCTGCCATTTAGATGCAAAATTTGTCATGAATATGGTCATTTACTACGGAGATGTCCCAGAAATAAATCTTCTAAATTGGTTGTTTCCGATCCTCCTCACTTTGATCTGGGGGAAGATAAGGGGAAAGCCCCTATGCCTAATGGTCCTGCTAATAAAGATGGCTTCATTCTTGTCAAACCTCATAATAAAGAGAAAGGAAACAAGAGAACCTGGCTGGATAGGCAAAAGGATGTGACCCTAAATAAGATTGATGTTCTAGAGGATTTGGTCCAAGAGGAGGGAGTCCTAGTTGAAATGTCCCTGGGTGCCCAATTTTAGCATGAGGTTCTGGATGGGGATTCCAAGAAAGAGGGTCGGGCCCTATCTTTGGAGAATCAACATGATGCTCAAATGGTTATGGATTTGCCTTCCCATGTTCAGGACAACAAAGATCTTAGTGGGTCATAGGTCCCTGAAGGTGCATTGGTCATGGTTTCTACTCCTCCTTCCACTATAGTGGCCTTAGGTTTTGTGAAGAGTAATAAAGCCCCGACTATTTTAGGCTTGCAATAGAAGACCCTCAAAATGGGTTCTTTAGACAAATCTTTAAGGAGTGGACGAAAACAGATCAAGAAAAGGTTAAGCTTATTGGTGATACTTTGGTTGAGTTAGGGTCTATGAAGCCCATTGATTCACACTTCTCTCAACCACATAAATGATTGTGTTCTCATGGAATGTAAGGGGGTTGAACAACATCCCTAGACAAAAGGTTATTCAAAGATTAATTGACTCTGAGTCTCTTGATGTTGTTTTTATTTAGGAAATTGAGCTTTTAGTGGATGGTTTGGCCAGTTGTTCTTTGAGTGTTTGGCCCCAGGGCCTTTTGTAGGGAGTTAGATCTCATGGTAGTTTTGGGGGGATTGCTTGCTTCTGGAACTCGAGGAAAGTTTCCCCTTTGTTTTGGTTTTCTAGTAGGTCTTCCATTTCTATGGTCGCTTCTAGTTTTGAGACTGGAGAAAGATGCCTCTTCGCTAATATTTATGCTCCTACTAATATTGTGGGTACCTCAAATATTTGGGCTCACATCAATCTTGTTCGGACTCAAGATCCTTTTCTCCCCTAGATTTTGGCTGGAGATTTTAATGTTGTTACTAGTTTGGAGGAAAAGCGAGGTAGGTTATTCAAGCCTGATCCTTCCTCAAATTTACTTAGAGATAATATTGGTCTCTTGAATTTCATTTATGTGAACACAATTAATGGTGTCATTACATGGAATAATAGGAGGAGTATTGTTGAGGCTATCTCTAAAAGGCTTGATAGATATTTATGCTCCTACTAATATTGTGGGTACCTCAAATCTTTGGGCTCACATCAATCTTGTTCGGACTCAAGATCCTTTTCTCCCCTAGATTTTGGCTGGAGATTTTAATGTCGTTACTAGTTTGGAGGAAAAGCGAGGTGGGTTATTCAGGCTTGATCCTTCCTCAAATTTACTAAGAGATAATATTGGTCTCTTGAATCTCATTGATGTGAAGCCAATTAATGGTGTCTTTACATGGATTAATAGGAGGACTAGTGTTGAGGCTATCTCTAAAAGGCTTGATAGATTTTTCGTTTCCTACTTTTGGGTGCATGATAGGTGGTCCACCAGTTCAAAAATTCTTGATTGGAGAGTTTCTAATCATTGGCCTATTAAGCTTTCTATTACATCTTTTACAACCTCTAAAAATACCTCTTTCAAATTTCATTTGATGTAGCTTTGTGATCAGTCATTGAGGAATCTTATGGCTGATTGCTGGTGTGAGGGGGTGCCTACCCATAGGCAGGCTATGTACACCTTTGGGAAGAGATTACAACATGTGAAATACAAGTTGAAGAGGTGGAATAAATAGTGTTTTCAGAATTTGCATGGACACAAGATGGCAGCTCAATCCAAGTTGGATAAGGTTAGACATCAAATTAGGGATCAAGGGATGAATGCGGAGCTTAGTATGGCTGAGTCCCTTTCTCTAAAGGACTTAGAAGAGTGGGAGTTGTGCGAGGAGATTTTCTGGAAACAAAAGTCTCATATGGATTGGCTCCAAGAAGGTGATAGAAACACTACTTTTTTTCCTAATTTTGTTAAGGATCAGAGGTATGGTAACTCTATTACCTCTCTCATATCTTCAGAAGGGGTTCATCTTTCATCTAAAGAAGAAATTTCTACAGAAGCTGTCAGTTTTTTTTCTAATTTATTTACCAAAGAGGATCCTAAAGCTATGGTGGAAGAGAGGGCCATCTTGAATTGTATTCCCCCTCTTGTCTTTGTTTAAATGAATGATGCTCTCTTGCACCCCATTTTGTTGTCCGAACTTGAGGGGGTTATTTTTCAAATGAAAAAAGGCAAGGCTCCTAGCCTTGATGGGTTTCCTATTGAGTTTTTTCAAGAATTTTGGGAGATTATAAAGTATGATCTTCTAGATGTGGTTCAGGCATCTCATACGAATAAACAAATGCTCAAATCTATGAATTCTACCTTCTTGGCTCTCATTCCAAAGAAGGAGGGGGCTAATAGCTTGGATCAGTACATGCCTATTGCTTTACGTAATGTTGTCTACAAGATAATCACTAAATTGATTGATGAACAGCTCAAACCTCTCCTCTGCACTTTGGCTTCTAAGGAGCAAGGTGGTTTCATTGATGGAATACTAATCCTTGATGGAGTTGTGATAGCAATGAATCTATTAATTTGATAGCTTCCTCTAAGGTGAAGGCTATGTTTATTAAACTTGACATGGCCAAAGCTTATGATAGGGTGAGTTGGGATTTCTTACAGAATATCCTTTTGGCTGTTGGTTTTGGAGAAGAGTAGGTGAATTGGGGTCTTATTTGTGTGACTTCTACCTCTTTCTCAGTTCTTATTAATGGGGAACCCTCAAAATCATTCATAGCTTTGTGGGGGCTTCGACAAGGGGATACTTTATCTCCCTATTTATTTATTCTCATGGCTGAAGGTCTTGGAAGATTTATCACTTCCAAGGTGAGACATGGTCTTATTTAGGGCTGGAGTTGGAGCAATGATCTACCTCCCTACTCTCATCTCTAGTTTGTGGATGACACAGGTTTGATGGGCAGGGCCAGAATCAATGAGGCAGTGAATTTCAAGAAAGCTTTGGATATCTATTGCAAAGCCTCGGGTTAGAAAATTAATGAAGATAAATCATCCATATATTTTTTAATACCCCTCAGCTTATTCAGAATAGGATTGCCAAGATCCTCGGATTTCAGAAAGGGTCCCTTTCCTTTGTTGTACCTCAGGATTCTTTTAGATTTGGGGGTTCAACGTGAAGATTTTTGGCAAGGAATTTTGGATAAATTTTGTTGCAATGTTAATCATTGGAATTACAGGTGGTTATCCTCTACTGGATGAGTGATTCTTCTGAAGATAATGTTGCAAGTGCTTCCCATTTATAGGTGTTTTGTGTAGGCTCCCCCTCCAGCTTTGTGAGAGAGATTGATTCTCTTTCTAATCAATTTCTTTGGTTTGGTAGTTTTATTTCTTCTAAGTGGAGTTTAGTTAAATGGGACTCTATTTGTAGACCTAGACAAGGCCTTGGCGGCTAAGTTGTATTGGAGGTGGTGTAACGGTCAAGATCAGGACTGGGCCAATATTTTAACTCACAAGCATCTCCCTGGTGCTAATGATCATGAGGAGCCTCATCTTAATTTAGTGGGCAGGGGCTCTTGTATATAGGATACTCTTAAAAAAGGTGCCCAACTTATTAAAGATGGCCTTTTTGGGATTTGTAATAGAGCCTTTGAAGTTTTTTTTGGCAGGACTCTTGGGATGGTCACCCTCCTATTCTATCTAGTTATCCATAGCTTCAACCTCTTTGCAACATTTTCAGTGATGTTGGATGGGTTAAGGTGGAGAATTTTAAAATGGTTAAGCGCATTGGATAGGTTGAGGTGACTTGTTGGAAGGATCCTCTTGAATGACCCTTGGGTGGCTTGGATGAAGATCACGTGGTGTTGGATAATATCTTGGAGGGTAGTTTATGTAGTTCCCTCAAGGAGACAGATATTTTGGCTTGGGGTCCTAACCCAAAAGACAAGTCTTTTGTTGCTGAAGGTTATGCTCAGTTTGATTGGCAATTGCATGGCCTGATGGATGTTCCCTGGTGGAAGAAGGTTTGGAATAACTTCTCTTGGCCAAAAAGTAATTTTTTCTTATGGCTGGTTGCTTAGAGGAAATGCCTCATGTGGGAGAATCTTTGTAAGAGAGGCTTCCAGGGACCATCTATCTATTATCTTTGTATTTATAATGAGGAAGACTACTCACACTCGTTTTTTCTATGCCCCTTGTCTAGGGAGATTTGGCACAAGTGATGGGAGGATTTGCAACATGTTTGTTTTCATGCTACCTCCTTAATTGACTTTTGGGATAGCTTGGGCAGACCCCTAGCAAAGACCTCTTTCTTCAAGTGGCCTAGGCTATTGGGCCAACCCTTATTATCTGAAATTTGTGGCTGGAAAGGAATCAGAGGGTCTTTTATGATTCACATATAGGGAGTCCTCAGTTGTGGTAGAAGATAGTTAATAGGCTTTAGGAGACAATCTCGACTAATTGCAATTCGCCTAAAAATGTTGATCCAGGTGATTATGCTATTGTAAGGAATCTGCAATTGGAAAACATTAAAATGGACTATGCTGCTGAAAATAGATCTCAAAATGCAAAGCAATGGATAAGTAGAGATGGAAGGTGGATTCCCCCTCCTGTGGGAATCTTAAAAATTAATATAGATGGCTCTTCCCGTGGGAATCCTGGACATGTTGGTATTGGAGGTATAGGTAGAGGTGATGATGGTTGTGCATTTTTTTCTTCTCTATTTATATTGGGCAACACCCTAACAATCTTATGGAGGCCCTAGCTATTAAGATTGTTGTTGAGAGAGGTTGTTTTTTAGGGTGGAGGAAGATTATTTGTGAGTCAGATTCTCAGATTGTTGTGGACATGTTGAACAAACAAAATTTGAATGATGTGAGTTGGCAGTTAGCTTTTGTGGTTAGACAAATTTTATAACTGTGTAATACATAGGAATTTGTCTCCTTTTCTCATATTCCTAGGGAGTGAAATAGAGTGGCTGATTGTTTAGCCAAGTGGGCTTAAGAGCATGTTGATGGTTGGGATTTTAGTGGAAGGGATGGTCTTCCTCCTGAATATCTTGAAACTTTAGATAGGTTAATGCTAGAAGACAGGATGATGCAAGAGCACCCTGTGGTGTAGGATCAATTTCCCTTTTATGTTTGTTTCATTTTGATTGTCATTTTTGAGGCCCTTCAAGGCTCCAGATGAGCCTAGTTTTTGGTGTAATTCCAAAATATTTGGCCTTCATGTCATTATTCAGAGGGCTTTCCGAAAAGGTTTTATCATTGAAAATTCGACGGTCATATCTAATGCTATGGTCACTGGACTTTGTAGTGGTGGTGTTGGTGGTTCTTTTAGGTTCCTTTTAGTTTTTGTTCATGTCTTGGGGGGCCTAAGGCCTATTCTTTGTATTTCTGTGATTTTGGAATAAATCTTTACCCCTTTTTTAAACAAAAAAAATGTATATATGTCTATATATACACACACACACACATTTAATTATGCATATAAACTTAAAATTAGATATATATGCATCTTAATTGTACACATGTCCTAATTTAATATCTAATTTCATATAAATGCATTATTCATATTAAATTATTTAAATAAATTACAAATTATGCATATTTAAATTATAAATTAGTTATATACGTCTTAATTGTACATGTCATCTTAAGACATGTATTCAAATTTACACTATATACATATCTTAATTGAATATAAAATTTCATACAAATGTATTTAATTAAATGAATACATCCTAATTTACTTAAATACATATATACTAAATTATTTGAATAACTTACAAATTATGCATGTGCATTTAAAATTAGATATATACATCCCAATTGTACATGTGACCCCCTTAAGACCTATTCAAATTTACACACATGTCAGGTAATTTAATATCAAATCATACAAACGTATTTTTAATTAAATCAATATATGTCCAAAATTTACTTTACATACATGCTAAATTATTTTAACAACTTACAAATTATGCATGTGCATTTAGAATTAGATATATATGCATCCTAATTGTACATGTGACCCCCTTAAGACCTATTCAAATTTCATACAAATTCATTTTTGATTAATTGAATACATGTCCTAGTTTACTTTACATACATGCTAAATTATTTTAACAACTTACAAATTATGCATGTACATTTAGAACTAGATATATTCATCCTAATTGTGCATGTCCCCTTAAGACATTTTCAACTCATCCACATCCCAATTTACTTTACATACACACATACTATTATTTAACATGTAGATTAGTCATACATCCTAATTTAATATAATCAAAAAATTTATATTTTACTAAACAATATGGTCCACACAAGCCATATATATCACATATTAAATTCAAATACTTTAATGTATTAAATAATTTATCCAAGTTTCAAAACAAGATAAGTTCTAAAGTCTTATTAATTCAATTCATGGGTTGAAAAACATGTACTTTGGTGTACTAAATATTTCACACCACATCACATAGTTCAAACCACTCTTCAATAACATTTAATATTTTCTCATGATCTTCACTATCTAGTCTCCACTTTTGAGACCGCCCGTGAGGTGGAACTGTATGAAGAATTAGGCCAACAACAATGACCAAGTGGCTCTATTGATATAACTTGTTGTCAATTTGATATTTAGTGAAATCAATCCCATGTTGAACAATTTTAACTTTTTTGAAATATGTC
Organism: Cryptomeria japonica; assembly: GCF_030272615.1. NCBI lineage: Eukaryota > Viridiplantae > Streptophyta > Pinopsida > Cupressales > Cupressaceae > Cryptomeria > Cryptomeria japonica. The sequence continues at coordinate 573,414,037 of NC_081405.1, forward strand.
CCTTGCACTACAACTGAGCCTGCATGTACATAAAAAATAACAAATTCTTTAGGTTCAAAAATTTGTGAAAGTGTATAAAAATTAAAACACATGAATTAGTTCAAACCTATGGGAAATGAAATTCCATCACTCATTTCATATTTTTTTATCTTCTTTCTCTCTTCTATGCAACACAATAAATAATAACTAACACTTTCTATATATTCAACTTTTACTATGACTGCAAAAATATCTCTTGCAATTCAAATTTACATGGAAAATTAAAACTTATAAATAAAATGTACTAAAAAAAACCTTGCAACATTTTAAAATGATATATAATTTTTAAAGAACTATATACACGTACATGCACACATACCTTTTTTAATCAATCTTGAAATATGGTCATAATCAGTAGAAATCAGAGGAATGTCTTCAGAGATTTCATCCTCATTTTCCTCGTATGTGTTAGTAACAACTAGTGGCACCAAATTCCATTCACTGACATATCCTAGCTCTTGGTTCTTGCAATTAACATAGTTTTCTAAAATTAATTCAAAACAAAAAACATGACTAATACCTAGTTTACAATGTCCATGGGCGATTATTTGTACTAACGACACAATGCAAAGATCTTGTCTTCTCCATACTCTTGCATCCATGCATTGATCTTCTATCCACATCTGGAAAATGTATATGTGTACATGCACATATTTATAAAACAATGAACCAAATATTTAAATTTAATTTAATTTACTTCTAAGACAATTGCCTTTTTACTTATATTTTAAAAAATGCTTTTTTTTGAAAAGACATCACGTACCCGATATCTCCCAAAACACTCTATATGGAATGGGCCTGTATGTTCCCAATGATGAACTAGGATAATTTTGTTGCACAAAGTGTTTCTTACACCTTTCAACAACATCATGTGCATCATCTATATGATCTCTTGTATAATTTAATTGATTCTTTCTTAGAGAACATTTGATACAAGCTCCTACACCATCATGTTCACCCTTTCAATGCCCACTCTAAAAAACACTCCAAACATGTGGTATTTTGTCATTTCAATGATATCTACATAGTGCATAAAATGGCTTTGAAGATTTGATTTGTGCCGCACATCCATCAAACCAAACAAAATATTTAACTATTGTTATGCCTCTCTCTTTCAAATATTCAAAAAATATCTTAAAGCAATGTTGTACAAAAAGTGTGTCATGCTCCTTATCATCAGTAATATAGAAGCAATACTCTTTCTTAACAACATGATTTTCAACTGTATTATTGACACTATCCAAATCCATTTGTGCATGTCGATAACACACATGCACCATAATAGTGATTGGCTTTGAAAAGTAATATTCTAATTGAATCTCTTTTTGATGTGTAAAAGAGTATTTTTTTAAGTCCACTACTAATAGAATAGTTTCAAGTTGAAAAGTGTCTCTTAATGTTTGGAATTATTTTTCTTGCTGATTGGAAAAAAAAATCATGGCATATGTATGGTTTTATCAACTTACAAAAATTTTCCATAAATATTCCAATAGGTATCTCCTCTTCTACATAATCTAACCTTGTAGATTCCTTTCCAAATTTTGTTTCAAACTTTTGTACTTGTAACTCTTGCAATTTACCATCTTCATCATATCATTATCTTTATCTCTCAAAGGTAATTTATCCAACTCCCCACATGTTCTACAAGTTCCTTTTTATGCAATCTATTTGACCGGTTGCATTATCATTTGATTTATCACATAAGATGGATGTTATGAATTGACTTGTTCATTTAGGAGGAGCATTTTCATAACCGTTACTATATTCTCTAAGCTTTCAAAACACCTAATAGTACAAATAAATTTCAATGTGATAATGACAACAACAAGTTTCAAAGACTTTGTTTACCTTCACATAATATGGCCTTAACCTTTATATGAGGGTTTGATTTAGTAAACGACACATCCAATTCATGTTTTGTTGTGTCTAACCAATGTTTTACATGGAGATTATAATGATTAGGCCCAATCCTATGATTGATAACATCTCTACTGTTTAATGAAGATCAAATATTATCATTCCAAAAACTTGTCACCAAGTTCCTAAAAATATCTCCAATCCTATCAGAATGAGGAGCTCTACACATAATTGCCCAATTCCCTTCTGAGGTAGTCTCATCCAAAGTCTTTCTCCTTTTCAAGTATTTTGATATTGTCCTTCTACTTAAACCAAGCTTACATGACAGTGAAGAGATTTGTCTTTTTTGAGGCATTCCTTCATTTACTAAAGATGTCAACATCACTCTTCTTGAAATGGTCTTATCTACTCTTCAAGATTTTTTACCAATGTTCACCAAACCTTTCTTAACATTTTCAACAATAGATTTTTGTAGATGAGAAATTTTCCTCTTTTTACTTGTTGTATATATAACCAACAATTTTAATAGATCTATTAATTCGTTATGAGTAAGTCCAATAGATCACCTTTAGTGGCAATTGCAACATGTGGCACCTCCCCAATGCTTCTTGGAGGACAAGTACGCCAGCTTGTCCTTTTGTCCATCGAAGAAGTCCATGTTAGCTTCTTTGGATGCATTACCAATCCTACCAACCTAGTAGGTTCATGGATCCAGATGCGGTGCAGAGACATCCGCACGATGCACTACCATCCTGCCAACCTGCTAGCCAACAGGTGGCCATTGGGACATTTGACGCACTCCAGAAAGGAATCATAACACCTCCTTGCATGGTCATAGACATCCAGACTTGTCCCTTAGCCTATATCTTTGGTTTTGGGACAATTTCGAAAGGATATTTTCGGCAGATTAGAGATTAAATCTTGGAGATTGAAGCTCTTGGAGAAACCACAACCATTGTTGCAGCATCGTCAAGCTAGAAGCTTTACCAAGAATGTCAATATTTTCCAAGCACTAGGGGAGTAATCTAACTCTATCTCATATTTCCAATATCTTGCTTATTTTTCAATTACCAAATAGCATGGAATTGTCTTTGTAGTTTCTTTTACATTCATCTTTATCATCTTCCTTTCACATGGCATTTTGGGTTGTCTGTGGAGGTAGAAACACCAAAATGGGGGTTTGACTTAGGCAAACTCCAAAACACAACCCCCAATATTTTCTCTCTTGCATTTGTGGAGGCACAACTTGTGAAGAGGAGATTATCTTGCAGGAGGCTTCATAGCATGGACTGGTTGTAAGACTTTCCTCACCATTTACTATATTTCTCTTATTCTATTCTGTAATCTATGTTTTCTACATATTTCAATATTGTTTAACTACTTTGTAAATTTTTTTATCGCGTCTAGATCTTTCTGCTCAGACTCTGCACTTCGTCCATACAAGAGACAATGTGCCCCATTGGCATCCCTGTTCCACACGTTTGTCCTACAGACAGAGGCTTTGCAGAGCCATCCAGAGATGTCTTTCTGACGTCTGACGATCCTTGCATAATTATATTGTCACCTAGCTTAGCATCCTTAAGGATTCGTCATCCTTGAGGTGACAAATTCCCTCCATTACATTTTGGTGAACCCGACGTGAAGGGGGATTCATGTGTGCTTTCTTTTTCTAATATAGCTTAGTTACTTTATCTCATTTCCTTTTCAAGTTTAGCATAGTTGCTTTACCCTTCATCATAAATATTTTAAAAAATTGAAATTTTTTATTAAAAAAAACATCAAACAACTTTTTCCCCTTTCACATTTTTATCAGAATAAAACAATCTTGCATCTTTTTCCAAAGACTTGCATAGGTGTCCTTGTTCCATGATCTGGTTTTCGATCAGCTTATGAGCTTTATGACCCAGACTATGACAAAAGCTGTAGTCAAGAGGTCATCAGGGAGGAGCTTCCCTCCTGATCATTACAGTCCTCCTCTACCCAATGCTATGCAGGGTGAGTAGTTATCCAATCCTAATGAGTTCTTGACCTCTCATAGTCTGAAATCTATTTTGACTGGGGGGCCTTCTCCCATTAATTTGTAGCTTAATTATCCTAGGATTTCAACTTCATCTTCTCCTCTTTCTATCAATCATGATTCTTTTGTCTCTATCAATTTTGAGTAGATCAATTCTTTAGAGAAGAATCTGAGAAATTTTGAGGGATTATTAAACCAAGAGAATGTCTGCCCCTAGGCTAGGAATGTCATCAACATGTTGATATCTGACAAGAGAATCCTAGAGATGTTGAGGGCCCTATCCATGATTTTTAAAAACCATGTGCCCCTAGTCGAGGTACCCCCATTGTACACCCATTTTGATCCATTTCAGTCCCAGGTTGGTGTTAACATCTCAAGGTTGAGAGCCCGCATAGTGGATTCCACTATGTCGAGTATCAGTGCTTCCTCTATTCCTTTAGGTTACACAGGTATGGCTAGTGGCTTGATTGTGGTTACCTATATCATGGTTGTCTCTACTAGTTCCATGTCAACCGCCATATCATCTGGCGGGGAAGGCTGTGCAGCTCCACCACCTCCTTCTCTGCCTACGAACCCAATTTTGAATACCATATTGCAAAATATGGGCCAGCTTTAGTTTCAACTCACATCTCTGGCTTCTTCTTCCGACCAGCCATGTACACCCACATACTATAGGAAGAGCCCTTTAGACATCACTATCCCAAATATCATCCTTACAATGACTGCTGAGTCATTGAAGTTTGATAGGTTTAGTAGCGAAGGTGACCCAAACACTCACATCGATTCATTTATGACCATGTGTAGTGATTATCACAACCTGGAATTTGTTCTCCTTAAGCTGTTTTCTCATTCCCTCAAAGGGACTACATTGGAGTGGTTCAATTCTCTGCCTCACCACTCCATCAACACCTTTGCCCAGTTGATGGATCTCTTTCTCAAGATGTTTCAAGCTAACAATGGCAGTAAGGTCACTTTATCCAACCTTATTCATTGTAAGCAAAAAACAAATGAGAAGGTGATGGACTTTATCTCATGATACCAAGAGATCTCAACTAAGATCCCCTTTACCCTACCAGATAATGACTTGCATCGTATGTTCATAGGCAACTTACAACTGGCATTGAGGGAGAAGTTGTCCCTGAATCATTATCAGAACTTTTCCAGCATCTGCTCTACCTTGACCGATTATCAACACACCATGACGCATTTCAGAGACTCTTCTTTGAACCCTCATGTTGGGTCCTTGAGGAATACACCCATAGCTAATGTACTAGCTACTCCTTCGATAGTTGCCTCTTAATCCTTGCAAAATTGAGTCTTCATAAAATTGAATGACTCATATTTGAGTATCATGTAGCAGTTGTTGTGAGACAACCTGATCACCCTACCTAAGCCTCAACCTCTTTCAGATAACCAACCCTACCATCACTAGTTCGATGGGTTAAAGTATTTTCATTACCATCATATCCCTAGTCATGACATTGAGAGATGTTATCATCTTAGACACATTTTCCAAGACCACATCGATAGTGGGGCTATCAAATTTGATGCAAGGATACACAAGTCAAACAAGTCCATGGATAAAACCAACAGTGACTTGCAGAAGAGTCGATCCCTCTAGAAGAGTCAATATCATCATGGAATATACACTCTTCATGAATGGATGGCATAGCCTGCTCTATGAAGAGTGCTACACTACCTTGTGGATCCACCATGGATTCTCTATCAACCCATTTGGAAGCATCACCCTGATAGTCATGGTAGGTCCCAAGGTAATATCCTCAGTCTTTACTATCATCCCTGAGTCTGAGCTCTTTTGAGTCAGACTTGGGATGGAGTAATTGATTGCCATGGAGGCAGTTCCTTCAACGGTTTAGAATGCTTAAAGTTTCATCATGAAGGCACAGTGCATGTCATCCAGGACATTGACTATTAACCGTTGATGGCTCATGGGAAATTATCTTTGGATCACTTATGGCCTACCCTGATTGGGCCCATGCTTCCCTGCAGTGAGCTTTTATACTATGTATATTATAAATAAAAGATGGGGGAGTTGGATTCTATGTCGATGCAGTCTTTCGTAGCTTTGTCGCCTCCTGCATCAACTTCTGCACCTAAGATCCCAGTCTTGGAACCTATTGTGCCACATGTCCCTACATCGCATGGGGTCGAGGATAAACTTGCTCCCCCATCGAAACCTCCTCATCCACCTAGGACCATGCAGAGCCCTGTGGTGTTCTTTGTTCCTACAACTGCACCTAGTGCAGTCAATGGAAAGGCACCTTCACTGCCAAAGTTCCCGGCTTGCCCACTCTTCAAGCTTCCCATCATGGTCAATATACCTAGGCCATCTCTCTATATGAAGGGGAAGCACTCATCTCAAATTCCTTCATCCCTTCTTGCATCTACATCATAGCCTATACTAGCGCTTCCTATCCCTCCACCCACTCCTTGAACGAAGTGAGGTTGGGCACCCATCGCTGTGAATGTGGTGCCCATTCAGGATGTCTGTCCTGCTTCATCAGTTAGGCCTCCTCCTATCCTTGAGTCGATCCCAAAGGCCACTCCTATGGAGAACGATTCTCATGATTCATGTCATCCTTTCATTCATGGTCCCGAGCTCCATCGAAACCAATGAGCATAAATTCTTTTGACGAGCCTAGGCTCGAGCACATGACACTAACTTTCAATCCGCTGGTGCATCCTCCACCATTGCCATTTTAGAGCCTATTCCTTTGGTGGCTCCTGCTTTTGCATTAGTTTTGGTTTCACTTCCTGCTACTCTAGGGAACTTTCATGACCCTCCCCTAAGTGGGTGTAGGTCTTCATCTCTCCTTCCTCAGAGCCTCCACTTATCACTTCTCTGCTAGACACTTTGCTCTTGTCCATGCCTTTGGATATGCCACACACATAGGTGGTCTCTAGCGTAGCTTCTGCTATTCCATCTATTATGTTGCCCCTTCAGTATCCTAACTTTCCTGGGGTACTTTATCCTTCCAAAGTCGATAGGAGTCCAGACACTCCTATCCCATGTAAACACAAGTTCAAGTAGGGCCCTGTCCTAGAGTTTCGATATTGTCAGCTAGCATAGGTTTGTTCTTCATCCCTTCCTTTTCCTATCTCGGTGTCTCCTAGTTTGCTTGTTTCTGTTTGCATGATCGAGAAGGCCCCACCTTCTCCTCAGTTTGTCACTACCCCTCTTCCTGAGGTCGACAGTCTTGTTCTTATTCCATCTTCTCCAAGTGAGTCACCTGCTTCCTCCCTAGAGGCCTGCATGTTCAACCCCTTGGAGGACATCCCAACCTTTTCTATGATCTTCACATGATCATTGACCCTCTCCTCCTTTGAGTTTGAAGATGAAAGAGTCGCTGCCACCTTGTCTCTCACTCTCGTTGCTGGTGAGGCACCTGGTGAAGCCCTTGCAATAGTCCCTCTCTAAGGTCACCCCCCAACTCCCTATGACCTGATTGGGAGGATGAGGATCTTCTTGAGGATGATGATCTCCTATAATACGATCCCCTCCTAAGGGTTGGTCATGAGAACTTTTCTTCTTCATCTCCATTAGCTTTCATGTGTGTGTGGTTGTGTTCCCCCATGCTTGCTTTATCTCTTTGTTCCCTCTCGGAGGACCCAGGTCACTCCACAGGTACTTGGATATGGGAGGTTGACTGTCTTTATTTGTTGTTCCCTCTTGTAGGACCCGAGTTTCTCTGTAGGAACTTGGATATAGGGGATGTTCTGTTGTACACATTCCTCTATTTTTTTACCTCCTTCTACTTTTTCATGTCTTTCATTTTGAAATTTGGGGATGATACAAAGCATTGGGGGCATTATTTGCCTTCTTCCATGTTGACCTACAATTTTATTTTTCTCTTTGTCTTCATGTTCTCTTCTTTAGATCTGAGAAGCTTGGCACTATGACGATACACCCATCTTGTAGCGACACTATATATGTGTTTGGCACTGCTATGGGTTTTGATGCCAAACTATCAGATCCCTCTATCCTCTTGCATTCAATCTTTTTATGTTTTAGAAATCTATGTTTCACTATCTCTTGGTGGCATTCCATGAAAACATCTTGCTTTGTTGACGTGCCACAATTCTTCTTCTCCTTAGAATGACATGTCTTCCATGCATATCATTATAAGGGGGGGCCATCATATCATCATTTCTGCATTTGTGCCTGTATTTTTATGCTTTTTCATGCATTTCTTTATCATGTCCACCTAGGTGGGGACCAAACCAATTGATCTTTTCTTACCAAGAATGCCCAGGTGGGGGAAAAACCACTTGATCTATTCTAAAGCTCTCCTACATGGGGGCTAAACCATGTTTCCAATCTACATCATCTTTCTTTCCTTGGTAAAGGCTAATTTACTATGTTCCAATTCCAATTTCCCTATAGCATGGCAATCTAGCATGTCACTACCCATGTCGGCTTACTTATCTGCCCTATCTCATGGTGGTCTAGCACCTCACTACCCATGCTAGCATATCATTCTGCCCTATCATATGGTTATCCATATGAACGTTCCAATTTTCCTTATCATATGGTTATCCATATCGGCATTCCAATTTGCCCTATCATATGGTCATCCATACCAGCTTATCACACCCTATCATATGGCTCTCAACATGGTGTTGGCATTACAATAGGTTTGTTGGTACGAGGATATTGAGAAGGTTGTTGGAGATTGATGATATAACTAATAAAGGATGATTACTGTCTTAATAATATTATTTTGTCATTGATGTCAAGCAATTGATTTTCTGATTCAGTATGATGTTGCCATATCTTAAAGAGTATGTTTTGATGAGTATAAATATGCTGGTAAGTGACACAGAAAGAATGTGAAAATGAAGGGGAGTAATAAGTTATTAAATGGGCAACTACGACCAAGTTAGATAGTGATGAGATTATGTTATTTTGATTGTTTTCATAACCTATATATATGTGTATTCGAAGACTGAATAAGAAGGAGAAAAGATTTCATGCAATAGAATGAGTAAAGGTTTGATACTATTCTATTTTATCGCGTAAGGAGCCAGTCGGTAAATTCCAAGGTTATCGTTGTCGATTAAAGAAGAAACAAGTCACTGAGATGATATACACTGAGCTATGAACCGAGACAAATACAGAATGTCTACCGAGTAAAGTTCAGTATTAACCGAGCATCAACCAAGCAGTAACATAACGCATTGGATTAATAAATACATTATTAAATCAAGGATGCCAATGAGCTAGAGATTTATAGAAGATTGGAATGACATGCAAGAAGTTTGTTAAGGATCAACGACGATGAAAATTCAAGAGTTAGATCTACAACACAGATTGAATGGTCATAACTGAGCACAAGTACCAAGGAAGGAATACAAGTTCCTAGGCAAGATAAAAAAAAATTTAGTTTGAAGGATTCAATGAACCTAGTCAAGTTTGAAGATCTGATGGCTAAGATTAATCATGGAAAATGTGATTAAGGAGATAAAGCGGTTAGGAATTGCTTATAAATAAGGAAAATTTGTTGAACAAAGAATGTAGGCAAATAGAAGAACAGTGATGTTGCTGAAGTGATTACAGAGTACAAAAGATTGAAGATCTGATTGAAGAACATAATGAGAAGCCCAGAAAAGAGGAAGATAAGTCTTATGACAAGATGATTTTGAGCACATAGAGTCTGCTTTAACATTTCAGATGTGAAGTTGGAGATATATTTTATTACTGTTATTTATTTTGTAAGTGATAGGAAATATCTTAACCGAGTGGACCTAATAGTCTTATTTGTAAATCCTCTAGCAAGGTAACATTCTAATTGAGTGTTTGAAATCCTTTGACAAGGTCACTTCTAACAAAGTGAAAGATTTTGATAGATCTGAGGGAAATCCCTTGATTGGGTCACATGTAGCAATGTGTTTATGTAATCTTTAACAGGATTGGCTTTTAACCGAGCATACTCTAGAAGAGTTTACTTTCTTTGTGGGTCCAAAATCCCACAGTGGTTTTTCCCTATTTGGGTTTCCATGTTAAATCTGGTGTTAAATGTGTTTTGATGTTTCAAGTTTATCAGTATACGAGTTTGAATGATTTACAGTCATAGTTGCATATCAATTAAGTTCTATCGAGGTTGAATTTGATTAAGAGCTTGAATTGCGAAGTTTATCTGATTCACCCCCCCCCCCTCTCATTAAACTAACAATTGGTATCAGATAAAGGACTCCAAAAGAAATGTTTAAAGGAACTTGAGGCAAGATCCGAAGATGTATAAAAGGGATGCACCAAAGTTGAACAAGTCAAGTTTCTCCTTATGGCAGAAAAGGATGAAGCTGCACTTATCAGGAATTGGAGAATATGCAACATATTATCTGGAGAATGATTACACTACACCTAGCACCTATCCTCTGACAATGGAAGAAATAAAGGCAAAGCAAGAACATATTCAAGCAATGATTGAAATAACATCAGCATTGACCGACTCAGAGTTTAATGATCTAGAAGGTTGCAATGATGCCAAAGCTATGTGGAATAAGCTTATATCCGTTTATGGTGGTGATGAAAATGTTCAAAGAGAAAAAGTAGATAGTCTAAGAGGACAACTTGAATCCATGAGAATGAATGAAGGTGAGAACATAATCCAATATAGTACAAGGTTAAAGGAAATCATCAATCAAATCAAAGGAGCAGGAGGAACTATTGAAGAAAAGGATGTAACAAGTAAGTTGTTGAGAACACTTCTACCTGCTTATGCCATTCGAGTCTCTGCAATTAATGAATTAAGGTTTGTACCAAACATGCTAGTCTCTTTGGATGCTACTATTGGTAAGCTACATGCTTTTGAGTTAAGTAATTTTGATAATAGTGTGTCTTCGGTAAACAAAGTTGAATCTGCATTCAGTTCTTTTCATCTTGGCAAATATAATGATTACAATGATAGAGTGTATAAGTATGATGAAGGAAATCACAGTGGAGCAAGTGAGAGATTTTGCAAAAACATGGAAGAAGTACACAAACTATATGAGGAAATCAGAAAGCAAGAAGAGTTTGAGGCATTATTGGCCAGAAGGTTACTGAGAGGCAAAGGTAAGTATAAAGGAAAGTTACCTTTAAAATGTTTTAACTATGATAAAATTGGACATATGGCTTCTAACTATCCTGACAAAGAATCTAGTGAAAAGAAAGAATACCAAGATGACAGACAAAAAGACAACCAATACAGAGGGCATCAAGACTTCAAAAGGAGAGATAGAAAGACATGCCTAGTAGATGATGAGGGATCCAATGATGATAAATCTGATGGGACTGAGATAGAGGAAGTTGTATATGTGGCTATCAAAGATGGATCAGATGAAGAAAGGTATGAAGAAAAAGCCTTAATATCACACATAAATAATAATGATTCTTGGATCATAGATAGTGGATGCTCACATCACATGACAGGTGATAAACACAAGTTTGTTAAATTAGAAGATTATGATGGAGGTTAAGTAAGATTGGGTAATGATGCACAATGTCCGGTGAAAGGTAAAGGTTCTATCACACTTCTTGACTTAGCTCAGAACAATTGTCTGTACGCAAAAATAGAAGATACCTGGTTATGGCATAAAAGGTTTTGTCATGTAAATTTTGATAACCTGATCAAAATAGGTAAGAAGCACTGAGTAAGAGGTCTACCGAGCTTGGAAAAACCTGAGAATGCAATATGCTGAGGATGCCAGATGGGTAAGATGACAAAATCAAGCTTTACAAGTAAGTCTTACACTTCTAAAGGAATTTTAGATCTTGTGTACACTGATCTTTGTGGTCCTATGAAAGTTCAAAGTTATTATGGTGATAAATACTTCATATTATTTCTAGATGATTACTCAAGGATGATGTCAGTTATGTTTTTAAAAGAGAAATCAGAAGCCTTTCAAATGTTAAAATGGTATAAGGCAAGAGTTGAAAAAGAAATAGGAAGACAATTGAAATGTCTAAGATCTGATAGAGGAGGAGAGTTCATTTCAGATGAATTCAACTTATTTTGCAATGAACATGGTATAAAGAGACAAGTGTCTGCACCGAGAACACCACAACAAAATGGGATAGCTGAAAGAAGAAACAAATCAAATGTAGATTGTGCCAGAACTTTGATGATAGAAAAGAGAGTACCTCAAATATTTTTGAGAGAAGCAATAAGCACTGCAGTTTACACCCTGAACCAAGTACAACTGAAGAAAGGAACTATAAAGACACTATATGAAATTTGGTATGACAAGAAACCAAATGTAAGTTATTTAAAAATATTTGGAAGTAGATATTATGTTCACAAAGATGATAGAAATGGAAAATTTGATCAGAAAAGTGAGGAAGGAACATTTATTGGTTATTCTTCTAGGAGTAAAGCATTTAAATTTCTGATCAAATCATCTAATAAAATAGTTGAAAGTGCAAATGTGAAAATTGATGAATTTGCAGAAAGGAATGATGAAGGAAATTCCAAAGAACCAAAAGATTATGAAGAGTTTGTATATGTACAACCGAGAAGTCCTATCAAGAAAGTCGATGAAGAAAATACTTAGTTACCGAGTGCTGAAGAAGATCATACAGAGCCTACCAAACCTATATTAGCAAAATATGTCAGAAGAAATCATGCATCAAGTTAGATTATAGGAGATAAGGATGCTCCAGTGATTACAAGGAACAAACTGAGACAAGATACATGTCTGATATCCTAGTTTGAATCGAGGATAGTAAAAGAGGCATTTAGCAATGACTATTGGGTGAATGCTATGACAGAAGAGATTGAACAAATTAGGAAAAATGAAACATGGACACTAGTCCCAAGAGCAAAAGAGAAAAATGTAATCGGTACAAAGTGGATTTTCATAAATAAGCTAAATGAAAAAGGTGAGGTCATTCGGAATAAAGCAATGCTAGTTTGCAAAGGTTATGCTCAAGAAGAAGGAATAGAGTATGGCGAGACTTTTGCACCTGTGGCAAGACTTGAGGGAGTGAGAACATTGTTGGAATATGTTGCTTACAAAAATTTCAAGGTATATCAAATGGATGTTAAATCTGCATTTTTGAATGGTATACTAGAAGAAGAAGTCTATATTGAACAGGTTGAAAGATTTATTGAAGAGAAGAATAAAGATCAGGTATGTAAGTTGAACAAAGCTTTATATGGCCTAAAGCAAGCACCTAGAGCATGGTATGAAAGGTTGCACTCTTACTTAATAAAGATTGGATTTATAAGGACTAGTGAAAACAACAAATGTATATGAAGAATGATAAGGAGAATGGAATACTGATTTCAGCCATATTTGTTGATGATATTATTTTTTGTGGAAATGATTCTTTATGCAAGAACTTTGGAAATGAAATGTGCAAAGAATTTGAGATGTCATTAATCGGTGAAATAAAATATTTTATAGGTTTACAAATACTGCAAATGAAAAATGAGATTTTCATTACTCAATCCAAGTATATAAAGGAAATCTTGAAGAAATTTGGAATGGGGGATTCTAAACCTGTAAGTACTCCTATGACTACTAATTGTAAACTATCAAAAAATGATGAATCTACATCTATTGATGAGACACTTTACTGATCTATGATTGGAAAGTTGCAATATGTAGTTCACAACAGGCCTAATATAACACATGCAGTAGGTATAGCTGCAAGATTTTCTGCAGATCCCAAAGAAACCCATATGATAGCAATTAAGAGAATTTTCAGATACTTGAGAGGCATTGAAGATTATGTTTTAGTATATAAAAAGGAATGATTTTAACTTAAAAGTCTATACTGATGTTGATTGGGTAGGAAATATTGATGATAGAAAAAGCACAAGTGGTGGAGCTTTCTTTTTGGGAGAAAGACTAGTGAGTTGGCTTAGCAAGAAATAAGGATGCATTTCACAGTCAACAGCTGAAGCTAAATATGTCACTGCAGCATTGAATTGTACCAATATAGCATGGATCAAACAACTGTTGGAAGGTATGAATGAGATTGTTATCGAGCCAGTAACTATATTTTGTGATAATACAAGTGTTATTAACATTTCAAAGATTTCGGTAATGCACTCTAAGACAAAGCATATTTCTATAAAGTATCATTATCTAAGAGAAGAAGTTCAAGAAAAGAAAGTTGTGTTGGAATATGTTAGCACAAAGGAGCAAATAGCAGACATCTTCACAAAGCCACTGCCAAGGGACACTTTTGAGTATCTCAGAAGCAAGTTAGGGGTCCTACCTCTATCTAGTACTCACTGATAGAGTTCGGTGAAAGCATCAATTCTATGACTCTACAAAATAACTATTTATGAGTTGATGCTGATTTACATAGTTTAGGAGGCTGCCTAAAGTTGTGCAGGAAATAGTGAATGAAGACAAGATGCTCTGACCGAGACTAAGATGATACATTTGTATATGTTTTAACAACAAGGAAATTACTTCACAGGGGAAGTAATCATGGATCAGTTTTACTTTTGGCATTGTTGTCAAAGGGGGAGAAGCCTAATGACAGGGGGATAAGGTTACAAGAGAAGTTTACAGGTCAAGGATAACATGAGAAGAATTATAGTAGTTCGAATCAATTGGAATAAATCAAAAAGTTGAAATCAAAACTTGGTATTTCCGTCAATGCCAAAGGGGGAGATTGTTGGCATTACAATAGGTTTGTTGGTATGAGGATATTGAGAAGGTTGTTGGAGATTGATGATATAACTGATAAAGGATGATTACTGTCTTAATAATATTATTTTTTCATTGATGTCAAGCAATTGATTTTCTGATTCAGTATGATGTTGCCATATCATAAAGAGTATGTTTTGATGAGTACAAAGATGTCGGTAAGTGACATAGAAAGAATGTGAAAATGAAGGGGAGTAATAAGTTATTCAATGGGCAACTACTGCCGAGTTAGATAGTGATGAGATTATGTTATTTTGATTGTTTTGATATCCTATATATGTGTATTCAAAGACTGAATGAGAAGGAGAAAAGATTTCATGCAATAGAATGAGTAAAGGTTTGATACTATTCTATTTTACCAAGCAAGGAGCCAGTCGGTAAATTCCAAGGTTATCATTGTTGATTAAAGAAGAAACAAGTCACTGAGATGATATACACCGAGCTATGAACCGAGATGAATATAGAATGTCTACCGAGTAAAGTTCATTATTAACCGAGCATCAACTGAGCAGTAACAAAACATATTGGATGAATAAATACATTATTAAATGAAGGATGCCAATGAGCTGGAGATTTATAGAAGATTGGAATGACGTGCAAGAAGTTCGTTAAGGATCAATGGCAATGAAAATTCAAGAGTTAGATCTACAACACAAATTGGATTATCATAACTGAGAACAAGTACCAAGGAAGGAATACAAGTTCCAAGGCAAGATAAAACATTTTTTAGTTTGAAGGATTCAATGAACCTAGTCGAGTTTGAAGATCTGATGGCTAAGATTAATCATGGAAAATGTGATTAAGGAGATTAAGCGGTTAGGATTTGCTTATAAATAAGGAAAAGTTGTTGAACAAAGAATCCGAGCAAATAGAAGAACAATGATGTTGCTGAAGTGATTACAGAGTACAAAAGATTGAAGATCTTATTGAAGAACAGAATGAGAAGCCTAGCAAAGAGGAAGATAAGTCTTATGACAAGATGATTTTGAGCACATAGAGTCTGCTTTAACATTTTAGATGTGAAGTTGGAGATATATTTTATTACTGTTATTTATTTTGTAAGTGACAGGAAATCTCTTAATCGAGTGGACCTAACAGTCTTATTTGTAAATCCTCTAGCAAGGTAACATTCTAATTGAGTGTTTGAAATCCTTTGACAAGGTCACTTCTAACAAAGTGCAAGAATCTGATAGATCTGAGGGAAATCCCTTGACCAGGTCACATCTAGCAATGTGTTTATGTAATCTTTAACAGGATTGGCTTTTAACTGAGCATACTCTAGAAGAGTATATTTTCTTTGTGGGTCCGAAATCCCACAGTGGTTTCTCCCTATTTGGGTTTCCACATTGAATCTAGTGTTAAATGTGTTTTGATGTTTCAAGTTTATTAGTTTATGAGTTTGAATGAGTTACAGTCATAGTTGCATATCAAGTAAGTTCTACCGAGGTTGAATCTAATTAAGAGCTTGAATTGTGAAGTTTATCTGATTCACCCCCCCACTCTCATTAAACTAAAACATGGCACATCATGCTAACCATATTGGCATATCTTGTACCAATGGCGACTGCCCTATCTTGCATCTTTTTCATTAGGGACTTTCCTCCACAACGAGGCTTGTTCTTTTTGTGTTTTGTTCCAACTTATTTATCATAATCATCCATCAGGCTATACTATAGCTAGCGTGTTGTCGACATTCCAAGTAACGATTTCCATTCCAAAATTCTAGCATCATATCACTGGGGGCAACTTCATCTGATCAACAAGCATCTACTTACCTATTGTGATGTTTTCTCCTCTTCACCTTTTCTATCTTCCCTACTTTATCTTTGCATCTCTTAACGAAGACATGCTTGCTAAAGTGGGGGAAAAATGTAGAGTCAAAAATATCACACACCTCACCTTTAGTGGTAATTGAGACATGTGGCACCTCCCCCATGCTACTTGGAGGATAGATCTACCAAATTGTCCTTTTGTCCACCAAAGAAGTCCATGCCAGCTTCTTTAGAAGTGTTACCAATCCTGCCAACCTCACAAGTTTACGGCCATAAACGGGATGCAGAGACGTTTGCATGATGCGCTACCATCCCGCCAACTTGCTAGCTAATAGGTAGTCATTGGGATGTTATGACCCACACCATGAAAGAATTGTAGTGCCTCCCTGCATGGCCATCAACATACAGACTCGTCCCTTAGCCTATATCTTTGGTTTTGGGACATTTCCAAAGGATATTTTAGGAAGATTGGAGATTAACTCTTGGAGATTAAAGCTCTTGGAGAAACCACCACCATTGTTGCAGCATCGCCAAGCTACCAATTTTACCAAGCATGCCAATATTCGCCAAGCACTATGGGAGTAATCCAACTCTATCTTATATTTCCAATATCTTGCTTATTTTCCAATTACCAAATAGCATGGCATTGTCTTTGTAATTGCTTTTACATTCTTCTTTATCATCTTCTTTATCATCTTCCTTTCTCGTGTCTTTTTGAGTTGTCCATGGAGGTTGAAACACCAAAATAGGGGTCTAGCTTAGGCAGACTCCAAAACACAACCGCCAACATTTTCTCTCTTGCATGTGTGTAGGCATAGCTTTGCAAAGAGGAGATTACCTTGCAGGAGGCTTCATAGCATGGACTGGTTATAAGACTTTCCTCATCTTTTAATATATTTCCCTTATTCTATTCTGTAATTTGTGTTTTTTTCATATTTCAATATTGTTTAACTACTTTGTAAATTATTTCAATGCATCCAAATCTTTATGCTTGGACTTTGCACTTCGTCTATATAGGACAACAATGTGTCACGCTAACGTCCCTACTCCATGCTTTCATCATACGAATAGAGGCTCTATAGAGACATCTAGAGATGTCTTTCGACCATTTGGTGCTCCTTGCATAATTCTACTATCCCCTAGCTCAGCGCTGAGCCTGTTCAAAGAGGTAATCAGTGGGATAATTTTTCCTTGAGGATTTATCATCCTTTAGGTGACAAATTCCCTCCATTACAATTATTTCTTTTGCACTTTTATTCATTAACCTCCTTTTAGTATGTCTAGGATCTTTACTCAGACGTTTCAACTCATTCACATCCATTTCAAGTAAATGATCTAATTTTTTATAAGAAATATTTATCTTCACCTTTTTAGCTAGATCCACAATATGCTCATCCATACTAGTAGGAGGTAAGCTCAGCATAACCCCTCTCCTCTGACCTCCATTGATTCAACTTGGGCCTCCTCCCTATTTTGTTCAACTATAATGTATTCTTCAACCTTGTTTGCCTCAACTCTTTCTTGAAAACTTCCTTCTTGTTGAGCCCATTATGCACAAAAAATATGACACCTAAGGGTCTAGAGAGAGAGAGAGAGAGAGAGAGAGAGAGAGAGAGAGAGAGAGAGAGAGAGAGAGAGAGAGATAGAAAGATATAGAAAGAAAGAGATGTAGATTCAAGACTATTTAAAAGGAGAGAGAAGAGATCTAGTCACGTAAGAAGACTTAAGGGGAGAGAGAGGAGATCAAAAGATCTAATTTAAATTAATTTACTATATATTATTTTTAATCCATCAAATTTTCAAATACAAATTTCTAATTTAAAGAGAGGTCCTAATAAGAGATGCTAAAAAGAGAGGTCACACAAATAGACTTAAGGGGAGAGAGAAGGGTACTAAAAATAAATAAGAGAGAGAGAGAGAGAGAGAGAGAGAAAGAGAGAGAGAGAGAGAGAGAGAGAGAGAGAGAGAGAGAGAGAGAGAGAGAGAGAGAGAGAGAGAGAGAGAGAGAGAGAGAGAGAGAGAGAGAGAGAGAGAGAGAGAGGTTTGCAAGAAAACCAAATGAGACCCTAAGATGACGAATATGTGATATGTGATAAGGGAACCACTTGGCACGATATGTTGTAGTACTAGTTTTTTTGCAAGATATGTGAGAAGTTCAACAAAGCAACCTTTCATGTAGGAGGGATTGTGAATAAAGGAAAATGATTGACTATGTGGGACCAAGACTAGTTTTATTGAACACAAATGTGGTTTCTACTATTACAAACAATGTTTGTTTGAATGGTTTTGCAGTAAGAAAACACAAAAAACAATGAAGACACAATGTCTGAAGGCATTTTTGTCAAAATGATCGTAATGTGCATGTTTTATAGGTTGAATTAGTCCAAATTTCCACAGTTCTAGCACAATAAAAAACACATCAAACACTTTCTTAGCCTAAGTATGTATTGTTCTCATGGTAGTAACCTCAACCCACAACTTGGAATCTCTATCAACTCAAGTGTAGGGACACCTTGAGGGGTGTATTCACTAGTTTTTCCATTTTTGTGAGCAGACAACTAGGGGCTCTAGGAATGGAAGGATTACCCTATCACCCTCTCTCTGGAAAGCTACAAGTAGCTTATGCTAAGCTGAGGATTTTTGTCTCATCCCATGGGAGCCTTATGGTGAGTATCTTGGGGGAAAATGAACTATCCCCTTGCACTGAAGCTATCACGATGTTTGGTCAAAAGAGGGTGGGCCACTAATCTAAAGGTGTCTAGTCATGTTTCAAGGCATCTAGTGGTTATACATGCAGCATTTTGCTCATGTTAAATGAGGCCTCCCAGTCTATAGAGATTACACTCTACAGGTTTTAATGCACTAAATGGAACTAGAGGGGATAGATGTTGGTATAACACATCGACACTAGGTGATAAGGGACTTTCATCCAAAACCACAATCTTTTATATAAAGGACCAAAAAAAAGTACAGCTTGAGTCATTTCTTCTCAGAAGATGGGAGGCAAACCCTCTAAAGATAATAACAATTTCTCTTACACCCAAGATCCAATGGAAGGCAATGGGAGAGGATAATTTTGTTATGACCTTGGGTTTTAAACTAAACACAACATGTCAAAGGCATAAGACACACCAAGAAAGTTAATTACCCTCAACAAACAAAGAAAATGTCAATAAAATTGTGTTAGCCTAAATAGACTAGGATATTTAAAATTAAAACAAGATTATTTTTAATTAACACGAGATTTTTTTTAATCCAACCATTTCCAGTTTTAGTAAAGCAATATAGACTAATTTCACATTTGATTTTTTTTAATTCATTTATTCAAAATTATCTCATAATTTAAAAAAGCACCAAAAATACTTAACAACATTTAATAACAATAACATAAATTACAAATAATTAACAATAAAGTTATTTTAAAAATTATTAATTTAATTAAGTTAAATTTATTTAAAATAATTTTGATAAAATTATTACATAAAAAATATTTAACATTAGAATTAAATAAACACAATTTTCAATATGTAATACATGTAAAATTAATTATAAATTAAGTAAAGATACGTGCATAATATCTTTGCATTCTCACTTCTCGATATCTTTGTTCTGTGTCTGCTGAATACATCCTTGAAGTCTCATTTTTCCTTGTTTTCTTGTTCCCCATGTCTTTAAAATAACCTTCAAATATCTTCAAATGACTTAAATTTGTTGCCCACAAAATGACCTTCAAATTGTCGCCCTTAAAATAACCTTTAAATGTCTTCTTCCACTTAAAAATGCAAAATATTTTGATAATTTGTGTTTGAAAAATGAAATAAATTATTTCTATTTATATGAGATTCATAATTGTAAAAAAATATAATTTTGCGTTGGCCTGGGTTCGTACGAACATGAACTATTAAAAATGGCATATTCGTATGAACCAGTTAGTTATGTTGTTGTTTGTGCACTTCGTGTTCAAGTGCGAACTACCTATGGTTCTAGAGAACCCCCTTAATACAAACCCATTCTTGCATGAACAGGCTTCCTAAACATCTCTGCCAAATTCTTTAGATTTCTTCAAATTTCTGGCCTTGAAACCTTTGGTTCAAGACTCAAATGAAAGAACTTTGACAACTCAAAAATATAGGATGGTAGTGCTCAAAGCAAGCTTTCCAAACACTATAATTTTATTGCATTGTGAGTTTATTATGATCTTGTTTCTCAAATTTTATGAAATATTATTTTTTTAGTGAACATGAACTTCTTTGTTCAATGCATTGGGAAAATTAGTAAACTAATTTAAAAAAAAATGAATATATATATATAGAACAAGTTATGTGTTTAAACATACACCTATGTCTAAATTATAATTAGTCGGACTTCAAAACTTAACAAAATGAAGAATAATCATCATATCACTATCAAAACAACTCCATGCTCTGGATATTGATTTTACAAACCAAAATTAAAAAGAATTGAGTTTTTAGATCATTTATAGAAAAAAGTAATGCATTTCAGGAGGCACATCACTCTAAAAAAATATTGTTTGCTGCAAAAAAACTAATTTTCGAGGGAGATGAAAAAATAAAAAAACAATTTTATTTAAAAAAATTGAAAAAATATATTTAGAATCTGTAGACAAGATGTTACAAATTACTAATTTACATCATCTTCAAATTCTTAATTGTTTAAAATTTATAGGTGTTGGAAAGTGAAGATTATTTTTAAAAATGTTCATTTGAGTATCAAAGTTGGTAAAAAAGTAGGAACCGGTATTCAATGTACAAATATTAATACCTTCTCCTCCATCTATCAAGACTTGTTTGATGTGGCTCTTATGGAGAAAGGATTCGATATGAAGAGGTGCATTATGTGGTTGACAAATGGATGCATAATCAACTTTTGTAAATGTAACACAATGAGGAGTGGAAAGGTATCCTACCATGGCTTGAAACTGGTCTAGGTTCAGATCAGTGGGTACAGAGGTTTCTTTCAATGCTTTGTCATTGAAATCTTTGTGTGAAGGAGATATTCGTAAAATATCGAGGATAGAAATGAGGGCAGGTGTCTTCCCTAACTGATCTACAAGGTCATACTCATTTTTGGTAGATGAAGAAGTGGTGGTCTTAGATGGGACACCTTGCAAGATGACTTTTCCTCGATGGGTTGTAACATTGCATTTAGAAGTCTTGTCATTAGATGATGAAGAGGACAGTCCAATGCCTTTCAAAATGACCTTACTCCTTTGGGTAGAAACCTTCAAGAGTTTTGTCTTTTATGATAATGGTAGAAGCATAATTGTCCATTGACATGTCATTAACCGTATGGTCACAAGCTGCAATACTATAAATGGCACTGTTTTTGATTAAGCTAAATAAGTTCTATAGAGACTCAAAACCCAAATTTTTACAACCAAAAGAACATTCTCAACATAGACCAAAACCAACAACTAACCAATAGACAAAATAGGGGTCGATCCCACAAAGAAAAAAAACTACAAAAAAAATAAGCTAAGCACAATAAAAAACATCAGCACCCTACTAGAAAGAGTGCACCAATTCTGAGTTATTTTGGATCATCTCTCAATTTATGTCTTTAAGCTCATCCATAATGAAAGTGGAGGTATCCTACTCCTGATTCCTACTTCTAGTTCTAGTATATGGGCCAGTCATAGTCTAAGAACACATACCTTACACACTTGAATCCTATAATTTCTTCTTCTATTTAGTTTCCAAAGGCAGAATGCTGGATAAAGGCCAAGATTTTTGATCAACAATCATCTCATTAACCTTCTTGAGGCCCTGTACACTGCTATTCATGGCTTACTTACTAATACTCACTAATTTCCTTAAGATCCCTTTTATTTCTTCCATTCTTGATTCCAGTTAAGCAATTCTACTCTCATGGTCAGTCTTCATAGTGTCAACATCTTTAGTTAATTTTCATGTCATCTGGATCAACTTATCAATTTAAATTGGGTCAGGGTTATCCATAAATGTCTCAATGATACCCTTGATACCCTCTTTCAACATGTTAATCTCTTTACCAACCCATAGGAAGAAATTCTCTTGCCCAATAATAAAATTCTTGATAAGTTACTCCAGCTCCGAATCAATAGTGGCCATCCCTAGTTTTCCTTGGTCAACATTAATAAGGATGTCAAGCTTAATTTCCTGTTCCTTTTCCTTGTCGTCACAAACTCAAGATCGAAAGGTAATTTCCTATGCTCGTATATGTGTAGAAGTTGATTTAAATAATACTTTGCCAGACTATGGAAATTTGTTTGGGGACATCTTCTTGGATCCAATAGTTGGACTATGAGACCCTGCCATTTAGATGCAAAATTTGTCATGAATATGGTCATTTACAACAGAGATGTCCCAGAAATAAATCCTCTAAACCGATTGTTTTCGATCCTCCTCACTCTGTTCTAGGGGAAGATAAGGGGAAAGCCCCTATGCCTAATGGTCTTGCTGATAAAGATGGCTTCATTCCTATGAAACCTCAAAATAAAAACAAGGGAAAGAAGAGAACCTAGTTGGATAGGTAAAATGAGGCCACGCTAAATAGGTTTGAGGTTCTAGAGGATTTGGTCCAAGAGGAAGGAGTTCCAGTTGAAATGTCCTTGGGTGCCCAATTTCAGCATGAGGTGCTGGATGGGGATTCCAAGAAAGAGGGTCGGGCCCTATCTTTGGAGAATCAACAGGATGTTCAAATGGTTATGGATGTTCCTTCCCATGTTCACGTCAACAAAGATCTTAGTGAGTCATAGGTCCCTGAAGGTGCAGTAGTAATGGCGTCTACTCCTCCTTCTGCTATAGTGGCCTTAGGTTCAGTGAAGAGTAACAAAGCCCCACCTATTTTAGGCTTGCAACAAAAGATCCTCAAAAAGGGTTCTTTAGACAAACCTTTAAGGAGTGGAAGAAAAATGGACTAGGAAAAGGTTAAGCTTATTGGTGATACTTTGGTTGAGTAGGGGTCTATGAAGCCCATTGATTCCCACTTCTCTCAACCACATAAATGATTGTGCTCTCATGGAATGTAAGGGGGTTGAACAACATCCCTAGAGAAAAGGTTGTTCACAAATTAATTGACTCTTAGTCTCCTGATGTTGTTTTTATTCAGGAAACCAAGCTTTCAATGGATGGTTTGGCCAGTTTTGCTTTGCGTGTCTAGCTCCAGGGCCTTTGGTAGGGAGTGATCTCTCATGGAAGTTTAGGGGGGGTTGCTTGCTTCTGAAACTCGAGGAAAGTTTCCCCTTTGTGGTGGTTTTCTAGCAGGTCTTCCATTTATATGGTCGCTTCTAGCTTTGAGACTGGAGAAAGGTGCCTCTTCTCTAATATTTACACTCCTACTAATCTTGTGGGTAAGTCTCATCTTTGGGCTCAGATTAATCTTGTTTGGGCTCAGGAGCCTTTTCTCCCTTGGATTTTGGCTGGAGATTTTAATGTCGTTACTAGTTTGGAGGAAAAGCGAGGTGGGTTATTCAGGCTTGATCCTTCCTCAAATTTACTAAGAGCTAATATTGGTCTCTTGAATCTCATTGATGTGAAGCCAATTAATGGTGTCTTTACATGGATTAATAGGAGGACTAGTGTTGAGGCTATCTCTAAAAGGCTTGATAGATTTTTCGTTTCCTACTTTTGGGTGCATGATAGGTGGTCCACCAGTTCAGAAATTATTGATTGGAGGGGTTCTCATCATTGGCCTATTAATCTTTCTATTACATCTTTTAGAACCTCCAAAAATCCCTCTTTCAAATTTCAATTGATGTGGCTTCGTGATCAGTCATTGAGGGATCTTATGGTTGATTGGTGGTATGAAGGGGTGCCTGCCCACGGGCGGGCTATGTACTCATTGGGGAAGAGATTACAACGTATAAAATACAAGCTGAAGAGGTTGAATAAACAATGTTTTGGGAACCTGCATAGACACAAGATGACAGCTCAATACAATTAGGATGAGGTTATACATGAAATTAGGGATAAAGGGATGTCCGTGGAGCTCAGTAGGGCCGAGTCTCTTGCTCTAAAGGACTTAGAAGAGTGGGAGTTGCGTGAGGATATTTTCTGAAAACAAAAGTCTCATGTGGATTGACTCCAAGAAGGTGATAGAAACACTGATTTTTTTCATAATTATGTTAAGGCTCAGAGGTATGGTAACTCTATTTCTTCTCTCATTTCTTTAGAAGGGGTTCATCTTTCATCTAAAGAAAAAATTGCTACAAAAGTTGTTAGTTTTTTTCTAATTTGTTTACCAAAGAGGATCCTGAAGCTATGGTGGAAGAGAGGGCCATCTTGAACTGTATTCTCCCTCTTGTCTTTGTTGAAATGAATGATTCTCTCTTGCACCCCATTTTGTTGTCTGAACTTGAGGGGGTTGTGTTTTAAATGAAAAAAGGCAAGGCTCCTGGCCCTGATTGGTTTTCTATTGAGTTTTTTCAATAATTTTGCGAGATTATAAAGTATGATCTTCTAGATGTAGTTCAAGAATCTCATAGGAATAAACAAATGCTCAAATCTATGAATTCTACCTTCTTGGATCTCATTCCTAAGAAGGAGGGGGCTAATATCTTGGATCAATACAGGCCTATTGCTTTATGTAATGTTGTCTATAAGATAATCACTAAATTGATTGTTGAACGACTCAAACCTCTCCTCTACACTTTGGTTTCTAAGGAGAAAGGTGATTTCATTGATGGAAGAGACATCCTTGATGGATTTGTGATAGCAATGGAGGCTATTCATTCGATGGATTCCTCTAAGTAGAAGGCTATGTTTATTAAACTTGACATGGCCAAAGCTTATGGTAGGGTGAGTTGGGATTTCTTATAGAAGATCCTTTTGGATTTTGGTTTTGGAGAAGGATGGCTGAATTGGGTTCTTAGTTGTGTAACTTCTACCTCTTTCTCATTTCTTATTAATGGGGAACCCTCACAATTGTTTAGTGCTTCACAGGGGCTTTAGGAAGGGGACCATTTATCTCCCTATTTATTTATTCTCATGGCTAGAGGTCTTGGCAGATTTCTCACTTCCTAGGTGAGACATGGTCTTATTTAGGGCTAGAGTTGGAGTAATGGTCTACCTCCCTACTCCCATCTTTAGTTTTTGGATGACATAGGTTTGATGGGTAGGGCCAGAATCAATGAGGCAGTGAATTTCAGGAGAGCTTTGGATATCTATTGCAAAGCCTTAGGTTAGAAAATTAATGAAGATAAATCATCCATATATTTCTTTAACACCCCTCAACTTATTTAGAAAAGGATTGCCATGATCATTAGATTTTAGATGGGGTCCCTTCCTCTGTTGTACCTCAGGATTCCTTTAAATTTGGGGGTTGAGTGCAAAGATTTTTGGCAAGGAATTTTGGATAAATTTCATTGTAAGGTTAATCATTGGACTGACAGGTGGTTATCCTCTGCTGGAAGAGTGACTCTTCTGAAGATTGTGGTGCAAGCACTTCCCATTTATAGGTGTTTTGTGTAGGCTCCCCCCTCCATCTTTGTGAGAGAGTTTGATTCTGTTTCCCATCAATCTCTTTGGTCTGGTAGTTTTCTTTCTTCTAAGTGGAGTTTAGTTAAATGGGACTCTGTTTGTAGACCAGGACATGATAGGGGTCTTGGCCTCATATCTATTGCTTTGGTTAGCAAGGCCTTAGCGGCTAAGTTGTATTGGAGGTGGTGTAACAGTCAAGATCAGGACTAGGCCAAGATTTTAATCCACAAGTATCTCCTTGGTGCTAATTATGATGAGGTGCCTCATCTTATTTTAGTGGGCAGGGGCTCTTATATCTGGGATACTCTTAAAAAAGGTGCCCAACTTATTAAAGATGGCCTTTTCTAGATTTGTAATAGAGGCTCTGAAGCTCTTTTTTGGCAGGACTCTTAGGATGGTCACCCTCCTATTATGTCTAGTTATCCACAGCTTCAGCCTCTTTCCAACATTTTCACTGATGTTGGATGGGTTAAGGTGGAGAATTTTAAAATGGGTAGGCGCATTGGATAGGTTGAGGTAACTTGTTGGAAGGATCCTCTTGAATGGCCCTTGGGTGGTTCAAATGAAGATCATGTGGTGTTGTTTAATATCTTGGAGGGTAGCTTATGTAGTTCCCTCAAGGAGACAAATATTTTGGCTTGGGGTTCTAATCCAAAAGGCAAGTTTTCTATTGCAGAAGGTTTTGCTTAGCTTGATAGGCAATTGCATGCCCTGAGGGATGTTCCTTGGTGGAAGAAGGTTTGGAATAGCTTCTCTTGGCTGAAATGTAATTTCTTCTTATGGCTGGTTGCTCAGAGGAATTACCTTCTGTGGTTAGATAGATTTTACAAATGTGTAATACATTAGAATTTATCTCCTTTTGTCATATTCCCAGGGAGTGGAATAGAGTGGCTAATTGTTTGGCGAAGTGGGCTTCAGAGCATGTTGATGGTTTGGATTTTAGTGGAAGGGATGGTCTACGTCTTGATTATCTTGAAACTTTAGATAGGTTAATGCTTGAAGACAGGATGATGCAAGAGCACCCAGTGGTGTAGGATCAATTTCCCTTTTATGTTTGTTTCATTTTCATAGTCATTTTGAGGCCCTTCGAGGCTCCAGATGAGCTTGGTTTTTGGTGTAATTTCAAAGTATTTGGCCTTCGTGTCATTATTTAGAGGGCTTTCCAAAAAAGTATTATCATTGGAGATCGAACGGTCGGATCTATTGCTATGGTCACTGGACTTTGTAGTGGTGGTGTTGGTGGTTCTTTTAGGATCCTTTTAGTTATTGTTGCTGTCTTGGTGGGCCTAAGGCCTGTTCTTTGTAATTTTGTGATTTCTGAATAAATGTTTACCCCTTTTTTCAAATAAATAAATAAATATTGCTTGTAATATATATACATGCACCGTCTATTTTCACAAGTGATATTTTTGCAGTGATTGTTGATCTTCACAATACTAAAAGTTTAGATTATTATCTACTCAGATGCACACAACCAAAATGCATGTTATCATAATCTATATGTGATGATGATGGGCAACAATATCCCACTGGTTCAGTTGTTGTTGACGACACCTATTATCAACTAATAAAGATCGATACAAATGGTGTAACATTCATTGATTATATGCCTGGCCAAAAAGTTCTACACTACAATCACTTAGTAATAGCAACAAGATTGAAGATGGAGACATTGCCAAAAAGAGGATGTGGCAACCAAAAGTGGAGGTTTCCTATTGAAGATCATGAATTTTTTTTAGAAATTATAAAAGATAGGGAGGATCCAGATTATATGTACCACGAGCTTTAAGTTCACTTGTCATGTTTGAACAAGTAAAATATATTAGATAGGTCTTATTTTGATAAACTCATATATATATTTAGATATTTCTAGACATGTGTAGCAATTTGGATAACTTGTGGAAATTTAGTTTTGTTGATGCATTTATTTTACGTTTTATACGTTGATTTTACATGTTTTATTCATTTATTTATTCATATAATTTTGATTTACACATTTATAGTTTCATTTAATTATGTTGTATATATAGCTACATATGTATATATAGTTTCACTAAAATGAGCAACTAATTATGTTTTCTTAAGGTGTTTTAAGTGGTCTTAAGGGCATTTAAGGGGATATTTGCGTCATTGATTCTTTTGTATTTTTACACACGCATGGATTCATTTTACTTATCTATGTACATTCATTTCATTTATATTTATACATATATTGTTTCAATTAATTAGGTTGTTTGGATTCATCTAATTATGTTGTCCTAAGGTGTTTTAAGTGGTCTTAAGGGGATTTAAGGGGATATTAAATTTTTCAAGTAAGTTCATTAAACATGTACATAAAAACTTAACTAAAATGAACAACTAAATTAAATTTTAATGACTAAATTTGTTTAACAATGAACAAAGTTAAAATAGACATAAACACTTAACTTTCACATACACATGTACAATTAACTAGAACACTTAACTAAATTCAAATGACTTAGAGATTGTATCATTTAATACTTAACTTTCAAAAATGTAATCTATCTATATATAAATGTTCAAAGTAGTATGAAATGTAGATCTATCTAACACATACACATATATGTCTATGAAGTGTACATATATCTAACACATACACACATGAAATATGGATAATAAATATCTAGTACACATATGCATCTGAAATGTGTACAATACACATGTATGAAATGTCTAGTACACTTGTACAAATATATATGAAATGTCTATAAAATGTGTGCACATGCACAGATATATATAAAGAATGGGTCACTCGGGGCCCTGTCCTAAAGCATGTCTTGATCCATGCACCTGCAATAGAGTATGCACACATAAAATCATACATTAAAAGTTTAATTTGAATGTACTAAAGTAAAAAACATTAAGTAACATAGATTATGAGAATTTGTATATAGACAAACATACCTGTGAAGAGTCTCTAACATCACCACCATGTGCATGCAGGATTATAGGACATCTATGTGATGAGGAGCTCAACCTGCATGATAGTGGTACATCCTGTAATGTTGAAATTTTGTTAGATATACATGTGTACACATATATTTATAACTTGTGACACCATTTGGTCCTATGTGGTCCTAATAGGTCCCAAGGGGTGCACATGTGTCGCAAGGGGCCTTAAGTGGTCCTAAAGAGTCATGCATGTGTTCTAACACATGCATGACCCCTTAGGACCACATATGACCCCTTGCGACAACATTTGGTCTTTTGTGGTCCTTATAGGTCCTAAGGGGTGCACATGTGTCACAAGGGGCCTTAACTGGTCCTAAGGGGTCACGCATGTATTCTAAGACATGTGTGACCCCTTAGGATGACATATGACCCCTTGCGACAACATTTGGTCTTTTGTGGTCCTAATAGGTCCTAAGGGGTGCACATGTGTCGCAAAGGGGCGTTAGGTGGTCCTAAGGGGTCACACATGTGTTCTAACACATGTGTGACCCCTTAGGATGACATAAGACACCTTGTGACAACATTTGGTCTTATGTGGTCCTAATAGGTCCTTAGGGTTGTACATGTGTCACAAGGGGCCTTAAGTGGTCCTAAGGGGTCACGCATGTGTTCTAACACATGCGTGAACCCTTAGGACCACATATGAACCCTTGTGACACCATTTGGTCCTATGTGGTCCTAATAGGTCCTAAGGGGTGCACATGTGTTGCAAGAGGCCTTAAGTGGTCCTAAGGGGTGATGCATGTGTTCTAACACATGCGTGACGCCTTAGGACCACATAAGACACCTTGCGACAAAATTTGGTCTTTGTGGTCCTAATAGGTCCTAAGGGGTGCACATGTGTCGTAAGGGGCCTTAAGTGGTCCTAAGGGGTTATGCATGTGTTCTAAAACATGCGTGACCCACTAGGAGTAGATCTGATCCCTTGCGACAACATTTGGTCTTTTGTGGTCCTGATAGGTCCTAAGGGATGCACATGTGTCACAATGGGCCTTAAGTGGTCCTAAGGGGTCATGCATGTGTTAGAAAACATGTGTGACCCCTTAGGATGACATATGAACCCTTGCGACAAAATTTCATCTTTTGTGGTCCTAATAGGTCCTAAGGGGTGCACATGTGTCGCAAGGGGCTTAAGTCGTCCTAAGGGGTAATACATGTGTTCTAACACATGCGTGATCCTTAGGACCACATATGACCCCTTGTGACACCATTTGGTACTATGTGGTCCTAATAGGTCCTAAGGGGTGTAGATGTGTCGCAAGGGGCCAGGCATGTGTTAGAAGACATGTGTGACCCCTTAGGACCACATGTGACCGCTTGCGACAATATTTGGTCTTTTGTGGTCCTAATAGGTCCTAAGGGGTGCACATGTGTCGCAAGGGGCCTTAAGTGGTCCTAAGGGGTCACGCATGTGTTCTAACACATGTGTGACCCCTTAGGACCACATAAGGCTTCTTGTGACAACATTTGGTCTTTTGTGGTCCTAATAGGTCCTAAGGGGTGCACATGTGTTGCAAGGGGCCTTAAGTGCTCCTAAGGGGTCATGTATGTGTTCTAACACATGCGTGACCCCTTAGGACCACATATGATCTCTTGCGACACCATTTGGTGTTTTGTCATCCTAATAGGTCCTAAGGGGTGTACATGTGTTGCAAGGGGCCTTAAGATGACCTAAGGGGTCACACATGTGTTCTAACACATGCGTGACCCTTTAGGACCACATATGACCCCTTGCAACACCATTTGGTCTTTTGTGGTCCTAATAGGTCCTAAGGGGTGTACATGTGTCTCAAGGGGCTTTAAGTGGTCCTAAGGGGTTATGCATGTGTTCTAACACATGTGTGACCCCTTAGGACCACATATGACCCCTTGCGACACCATTTGGTCTGATGTGGTCATAATAGGTCCTAAGGAGTGCACATGTGTAGCAAGGGGCCTTTAGTGGTCATAAGGGGTGATATAAAATAATTGTATACTCCTTAGGATGTATACATACACATAAATACATACATACACCTCAGGACATGCTATGAGGGGTTGTGTGTGGTCCTGAGGGGTCATAGACGTGTGTGACCCCTCAGGACCACACACGACCCCTCATAGCATGTCCTGAGGTGTATGTATGTCCTAAGGCATATATAATTATTTTATGTGTATTTATATATGTATGCATGTATGTATCTATGTATGTTTATGTACATGTATGTGTGTATGTATTTTTTATGTATGTGTATGTCCTAAGCTGTAAATATAATTATTTTATATCTATGTATGTACATATATGTAGGTAGGTATGTATGCTTGTGTATGTTTGTATGTAGGTTTGTATGTATGTGTATGTAGGTGTATGTATGTAGGTGTATGTATGTATGTATGTGTATGTTTGTGTATGTATTTACATATGTATGTGTATTTATTTTCTAATATTCTAAACTAATATGATAGAATATATACAAAAAAAATTATATTTTTTAAAAACTTAAAAAAAAACTAATTTTCTATTAAAAGCAACTTAAAAGAAAACAATATAAATTAATATGTTAAAATAAATACATTTAAAAAAAAAAAAGTTACTTGCCACCGAAACCCTTCCGGCCGATCTTTGAAACTTTTTGTGCCCTCCTGCTTAACTCTAAGACGCTCAATGAAAAATGAGCACCTTGGGTGGATTTCGACACCTATATAAGGAAAGGGCTTTCTGGCCGGAACAATTATGGCTGGAAAGCTCTTGCCACAAGAGCGCAACATGGCTGTCGAATGGGGCCAAATCGGTCCGACCGGCCGGAACGCTTCCGGTCGGAACCCTTTCGGCCGAAATAGGCATTGTTAGCCTAAAGTGAGACACAGATCTGTACGATCACCCTTAACAGAGACATACACCTGCATCATCATCTACCGACAAAAGTGATTGGAAATCCCTATATGAAAAAGAATTGGAAGATATGAGGAAAGAGGATGAAGAATCTGAGCAACTTGAAGCATTATTTGCTAGAAGAGTACCTAAAGGACTGAAAAGAAGTAATTATGAAGGAAAAGCATCGTTTAAATGTTTTTCATGTAATAAGATTGGTCATTTTGCATCTAGATGTCCTGGAAGGAATGCAAGATTTGAAGAAAGAGTTAAGAAATCAGTTAAGCCTAATCAAGAGCAAATATAGATTCAAGAAAATCAAACCATGCTACATAAAGGATGAGGAAGGAGTAAGTGATGATTCAAATGATTAACCAACAAGAGACTCTGCTAGTGGATCTGGCAGTGGAAAGGAATGGGTGTTCTATGCTACAAAATAAGATGAACAGAAACCGGTTATCAATAATGAAGAAAAGGCCCTGGTAGCAAAAGCTGAAGACAAGGATGAATGGGTTTATAGAAATAAACTAAATGAGGATGGTCAAGTTGTAAGAAACAGGGCTAGACTGGTTTGTAAAGGATATTCTCAAATGGAAGGAATTGATTATGGTGAGACATTTGCACCAGTAGCTAGAATTGAAGCTGTTGGACTATTTCTTGCCTATGCAACATACAAGAACTATAAGGTCTACCAAATGCATGTTTAATGTGCGTTTTTGAATGGTGAACTTGAGGAAGAAGTATACATTGAGCAGCCTGATAGATTTTCACTTATAGATGACAAAGATATGGTTTGTAGGTTGAGGAAAGCGTTATATGGATTGAAACACGCTCCTAGAGCTTGGTATGCAAGGTTGGATAAATATATTTTGAAGCTTGGTTTTACCAAAGGCAATGCTGACAACAATTTATATTACAAGAACATTAATGATCATATTCTGATTATTGTAGTGTTTGTTGATGATATCATTTTTGGAGGTGAAGATAAATTGTGCATGGAATTCTCTAATAATATCAAGAATGAATTTGAAATGTCTGACTGGTGAAATGAGATTTTTCTTAGGTTTGCAGATTACTCAAACTGACAAAGACATTTTTACCCGTCAAACCAATTATCTAAGGGAATTTTTGATTAAGTTCGGTATGGATAATTCCAAATTGGTAAATACTCCTATGGTGACAAGTGAGAAATTATATATCAAGGACACATTTGCACAGGTAAATTCGACAAGGTATAAGTCTATGATTGGTGGCTTGTTATATCTAACTCAAACTGGACCGGATATTATGAATGCAGTAAGGATTGTTTCAAGATATCAAAGTAATCCTAAAGATAATAATGAACATGCAGTAAAGAGGATATTCCGGTATTTGAAAGGAACAATAGAATATGGCTTATGGTACTCTAGAGATGATAACTTCACTTTATGTGCATATAAAGATGTAGATTGGGTAGGAGATACCGATGACTAGAAGAGAACTTATGGTGGAGCTTTCTTTCTTGGAAAGAAATTGGTTTCATGGATCAGAAAAATACAATCATGCATTTCTTTATCTACTGCAGAAGCTGAATATGTTGCGGCATCAACTAATTGCACTCAAGTC
The DNA here is from genome assembly GCF_030272615.1 of Cryptomeria japonica. Taxonomy (NCBI): domain Eukaryota; kingdom Viridiplantae; phylum Streptophyta; class Pinopsida; order Cupressales; family Cupressaceae; genus Cryptomeria; species Cryptomeria japonica. The sequence goes on from NC_081405.1 coordinate 573,447,298, forward strand.
TTGTGGATGAAGAAAATGTTGAAGGATATCAAGGTAAATTGCAGTGCACTAGTAGTTATCTATTGTGATAACTCTACAGCTATTGACATATCTAAGAATCTAGTATTTCACTCTAAGACTAAGCACATTTCAATAAAATATAACTTTTTGAAAGAAAAGGAAGTAAAATTAGTTTATGTGAACACTAAAGAGTAGATTGTTGATATATTCACTAAGTCGTTGTCTAAGGAATCATTTCAATATTTGAGAGACAGGTTAGGGGTATCTACCCCTCTAGTAGAAACTTAACTAGTGGAGCAGAGCATCATACATGTATGCATCATCAGTTTTATCCTTTGCTCCAGATTGATGTAGTGATGCTACTACTCAGGGTGAGTAGTTAGCTTTGAGATTCACAAGATTTTGATATCTATGTCATATATTTGGCATTGATGTCAAAGGGGGAGAGTTATATGTGAAAAATAATGTCATAATATGTCATATGGGAGAGAGATTCAGATTAGTTTCTGATTGGACTGCACTCCTCAGGGGGAGTTGCTGGGATTTTTCAGTTTTTCATTGTTATATCTTCTATGAGAAATTTTTGGCATTTCTTGGCACTTAAATGTTTTCTTTTTTGCATCTAGTGTTTCCATCAATACCAAAGTGGGAGATTGTTGGCAATATGAAGGAATTGATTATGTGTTGCATTGAAGTTTTGTCATTGATGTCAACACTAGTTGTTATGATTGGTTATCGACAGACAAATTTTGGTTACCGATAGAAGAACTAGTGTTACCGACAGAAGGGACTATTAGTTGGATACTACCGACATGTTTGGATCAATGTAATATGTTTAGTTTGATGTTTCTGGAGTATGTTTTGGTCAATTGGTATTGACTTGATGATCGGACTAGTAAGCCTATATCGGTAAGGGTTTAAGGTTTTACTGGCAGAGCTTTTACTAAGAATCTGATAGGATGCATAAGTGGTGCTATTGGAGCTTCTAGATGAAATTCACGATGCGGTAGATGATCTTTGTTCATGCCTCGACTTATTGGAGACATTACTTTAGCATGGTGAATCAATTTGGGTCTAGGTTATGGACCATTATCATGTTACATGTTCTCTACACATTACTGGGATGATTTATGGATTGGTTAAAATTGTTTTGGTCTAAAGCTAACGTGGCATATCATTGTAATGTGGATGTATGTAATTATCTTATTGTAATATCTTTTAGGTGGCCGACATCATTGGTTTAGGCCTTAGGGTTTGTATAAATTGATATAAGATCTCATTGTAGATCGTGGTGGTCATGGTCATGAAATGAAAGATCATATGCGAGGGAGATTTGGTCGATCATAGGTGATCGAATTGGGTTTATGGAAGAGGTCAAAGGCCTCCGGTATTGAGCTTAACCAAGAATTTAATTAGGAATAGTAGATGTTATCGTTGGGAGTTCATTCTTCTGGATTGTTGTCCAATTATATTGAGGTGATTATAACCTCTCTATAGTCAGTTAGACTCCTTTGTAATGAGTAGTACGGTCTAGGTAGTGTGCCTTCCTCCATGTGCATGCCCCTTATTGTATTACATACTTTCTAGAGAAGTATTATTTGACTATGGGTAGGTTTCCCATCATGGTTTTTCCCTTTACCGGGGTTTCCACGAACAAATCATGGTGTTATGTAGTATGGTTGTACTGTGTTAATATTTTTTTTGGTTCTTAAGTTTTATTGCTTACCAGTATTTGTTTCTGCTATTCCACTATTTAATGTTTATATGCTTTGGTTAAAGGTTATAAAGTGGTTTGATTAATATAATCTGTTGACAACTGATTCACCCCCCTCTTAGTTGTCCACCGATTAGTCTAACATACCCATCATCCGTCATCTTGTGAACTTTGTCTATTTCACTTTGCTTATCAAAGAAGATGGATATAGACTCCTCAGTCGACTTCCTCTCATGATAGAATTTATTTCCTTCCACCTACATACCCATGATATTAGCAATGAATTCCACATCAATTTTGAAATCCACCCCAAACGCAGTAAGAATTCCCTTAGTCTCTTTAATAAAATATTCAGTCTTTTTGGGATCATTCCCATGGAGTCTCTAAAAATAGAGAATAAGACCTCCATCAGAGATTTCATTCTAAAGGTCTGTATTCTTCTTCCATTTTTGTCTCCATCCATACAATCTCTGTCTCTACAATTCCAGGTATACATGACAAACCAAACCCACAAAATGCGTAACTAGGAACTAAAGAAGGGTCTAAAAACTCTGAAATTGGGATCCAAAAATAAATCCCACCAAAACACACTATTCAAAAGACTACATTTCATCATTAATGAGTAATGAATAGCTGATACTAGTAGCATTTTTTTTTGTCAGATAATACAAGTGTTTAGGAAATTTCCCCTTTCCATCCACCACTGAGCCTTCATGCAATCCACACAAAAAATTTCCATGTGCTTTGTCACCATATTACCTTCCCTATACACGTGGGAGACTTTGAAATCATCCTATTTATCAATAATTATGTGGCACTCCTTAATTAGGCATTTGATCTTCCAACTAGGATAAGATTTCTTAGTAATACATTTAATGATATTCATTGAGTTACTCTCCAGCCAGACTTTCCTGAACCCTTCCCTAATTGCCATGTGTAATCTAATATAAGAAACATTAGCATGGGAGAGGTGGTTTGTCTGGGTTCCCAGAGGGAGTGACACTACCTCAACAAGGTTACCATTGTGGTTCTGAGCAACTCCACTACAACTAGTCGACCAAGGGTTACCCTTGGCCACCCCATCAAATATTAATTTTGATCCACCTGCTAGGGGGGTCCAAACAACATTGTTCCTTGCTTGTTTTAATTTACCCATATGAATATAAATTTCCTAGTTGATATTCCACCTTTTGATGATATTCTAATATTGTGACAGAGTAATAATGGGAGGGTCACCCTTATGTGAAGGGAAACAAGATACAAAATTTTCCTTAATACCATTCTGAATCCTGTGAGCAACCGACAAGGTAGAAGACTCAATATCCCTGAAGATTTGATTGTTTCTTTCCTTCCATATGCCCCATGCTAAATGAGGTAGAATAAAGCTCCATAAAATTTTGAGGGAGGGGTTATTCGAAGGACAAATCCACTGGGTCTGACAATCATGAGTATTACTAAGCCAACACCACAAGATACCCCAAAGTTAAAAAAAATTGTCCAAACATCTCTGGAGAAGAAGCAATAGAGAAGAAAATGGGAGACATCTTCAATATCTTACTTGCACAAGAAACATCTATTAGGAATAGCCATTCCCCTTCTACACAAATTGTCAATTGAGAGAAATTTATCTTGCATAAAGAGCCAAAAGAAAATATTAATCTTGGGATTCAACAACTTGTTCCAGATGCAAGAACAGAAAGGAGTAGGACACAAGGATCTCATGAGTAGAAGAAGATCCACTCCACATCATAGAGTCCTCCATGGGGAAGGAGGGGATATGAATAAAGGAGATCCAAGTCTGGAGAGGAAGCAAGGATCGGGCTAGGCCAACAAGATTGATCCATGTCCCATCTCTAATTTAATTCGCTACCCAAGAACCAATTTTCCTTGTACATCTCTCTTTAAATTGAGCAACCCATTGAAAATTAATTAGTGGACCATCTCCTGCCCACCAATCTTCCCAAAAATTTAATTTTTCTACCATCTCCAAGAATCCATCTGGCTCCTTACAAAATAATAGTTTTTGTGTTGAAGAAATTTCCCCACAGAGCAGAGGCTGAGAGGGGAAAATTATAGTCTTACAGTACACTTTGAAGCCCATTAATGTGATATTTATGATGGACAATAGATTTCCATTCATTGGATTTCTTCAAGCATCTCCAAAGTTGCTTCACCATAAGGGATTTATTGAAATCACAAATATGCCTAAGAGTGAGGTCACCAAGTTTCTTTGGTAAATAGATTTGCTCCCAAGCCACTAGATGGAGGTGGTTTTGGGATTCAGTACCAGTCCATAAGAAATTATTTTGAGTTCTTTCAATTCGCTCAGTAAATTTTGAAGGAACTTTGAAGAGGCTAATAACATAGACTGGTAAGTTCTATATGGAGGCCTTGATGAGCTAAAGCTTACTAGCTCAAGGCTCAATAGAGCACCTTTCCAAACTACAAAATTATTCTGGAAATGATCAAGCAAACTGGACCAAGAAAACATTAGGAGCCAGACCAGAACAAAGAGGCAATCCAAGATAAGAGTCAGGCAAATATCCTAACTTGCACCCCAAAATATTCACAATCTTAATCTTCCTATGACCAAGACTATTAAGGAAAAAAATAGAACTGTTGGGTAAACTAATCTTTTTCCCAAAGCTACGTTCATAAATATTGAGAAGAGACTTTAATGACTTGTCTTCCGAAATAGAGCTTTCACCCACAAGAAGAGTGTCATCAACAAATTGCTCATGGGAACAAATTTGGGCCTGAGAAGAGGGGTGAAGCCCTTTGAGTTTACCAATCCTGGTTTCTTTCTGAATAATGTTGTTGAGAGCCTCACTCATCAAAATAAAAAGAAATGGGGAGAGGGGATCTCCCTTCCTAACACCTCTAGAAGCCGAGAAGAAAACTGAAGGAGAACCATTAATTAGCACCGAGAATTTTGGATTAGATTTACATTGATTTGACCAATTATATGGAGTGATCACAAAAGGCAAAAGATTGGAGAATTTTGATCAAGAAATTCCAGTTAACTTGATCATAGGCTTTGAGCAAATAAAGCTTGAGAAAAAAACCAGGTTTCTTATTGATTGAGAGCCAATGGATGTTCTCACGAAACTCAATAATAGAGTCCAAATTTTTTCTCTCAGGCACAAACCCATTCTGATGTTTAGAGATCAGGAGTGGAAGAATACTCTTTAGTCTGAAAACTAGAATTTTTGTAAAGATCTTATAGATCAAATTACATAAATTAATAGGTCTGAAATCCTGGAAGCAGGTGGCATCCAACTTCTTGGGGATCAAGACAATAAAAGTGGCATTGAGTTCTTTCAAAAGAAAGCGAGAACCAAAACAAAACTCTTTGGCCGCATCCACAATATCATTACGAACAATCTCCCAAAAAAATTGAAAGAAAAACATGGTAAAACCGTCAGGGCTAGGCACTTTGTTTCCTTGAAACAATAAGACAACCATTTTAACTTCCTCAAAAGAAGGAATTGTGGTAAGCTCCTTGTTCATCTCCTGAGAAATACTGGCAAGGATCTCATGTAATAATTCCTCTTGAGCACTCACATCCAGAGGCCCCTCCTCAAAAGGAAGGGAAGATAAATAATGGATAGCCTCTTGACTCATATCTTCCTATTTGTCAACCCATTGACTGTTAACATAAATCCTCTTGATTCTATTGGAGGCCCTATGTTTTAATGTGGCCATATGGAAAAATTTGGTGTTCCTATCCCCACTTTGAGCCAAATGGCTCTTGACCTCTGTTTCCAGTATTCTTCCTCTTTGGAGATGATATCATGGAGTTTTGAGAGAAGTTCAATTTATTTATCCATAATTTGGGGATTGTAGCCTAAGAGTATAATTGGCTTTGTTATCTGATTTGGCTTTTCCTTTATCATGTTTAGGAAATGGCTCCTTGAACATCGCATGTTCCTCATTGGAGGTATGACCATAAACTTGTATGCCACCTTTTGTCAATAAGATCTTGTATAATATCCTTGAATCTATGGTAATTACCAGTTGTATGTCCTTTTCTCTTGTGATACTCGTAATATTCATCATCATTCTGCCAAGAAGGTTTCACTTTAGGTTTGTATGGTGGATGATTTGGTATTGTTATCATCTTGTTTGCAACCAATTTCTTGAATGTTGTCTCAATTGGCTCTTCCAATGGAGTGTATTTCCTTTAAGGTTTTGATGTCCTTCGATGGTTAACTTGATTATTTGAGCTGGATGAACTTGCACCAGGAAAATTTACTTTTGGTTTCACTATATTGTGTCTACTACCCCATGATTGATTGTGTTGTTGTTCTTGTTCCAAAAGCAGGGTTTGTCTTTCCTATTCAATTCTCCTCTTTATTTTCTTTGAATATCTCTATGGCACCTTGTTCAATAAGGAATTTTTCTATTGCCAATCCTTTTTCAATGACCTCTTTGAAAGTAGATAAACAAGCTTTTCTCAACTCATATCCAATGTTTGCAAGATATCACAAGAGCATCGGCCATCAAGACCTCTCCATCATTGTAAGAATGAAGCAAAAGATTCCCCCTTTTCCACTTAGTATTACACAAGGTGGCTGTTTTAATGTTGTATGAGAAGTGTTGTATGAATTCTTATGGTAAATCACTCCATGACTTAACTACAAGTGGAAGTTGGGAGCTCCATTCCATAGCTTGTCCAGCTAAGCTTTGTGGGAATAATCTCATCAAGCATGTTTCTTCTCCTACTACCTCAATGCAAGTTGTGAAAAATTCTCTTATGTGTTCCTTAGGATCACTCTTTCCTCTATACTTGTCAACTTTTGGTGTCATGAAATGTGGAGGAAATGAGGGCATTATAATTCTTCTATCAAATGGGTAAGGACATATATCTCTAATTTTGTATTGTTGCTTTGGTGTATTCATGTCTACCATTTGTTTTTACAAATACATTATCTGTTGTTCCAAGTCATTCTTTGTTGGTGTCTTTTCTCTTTGAATTAAGTCCATGCCTGAGACACTAGGTGGAGGAGGAATGTAATGCATGGATGGATGGTATTGGTTGGATATATGTTCATATGGAGAAGGAACATAGTTATAGCTAGCATATGGACCACCTGGTATAGTATTGTAGTGAGGATTACTAGGTCTACAACGATACATGTTATGATTGTAAGGATAGGAGGTATCATAAGAATGATCTTGAGTATTGCCCCCAAATCTAACACGGGGTCTCCTCGTGTCATGATTTTGAACGTTCTCATGAGGAAAATTATATGCATTAGTTCTATCTTGGGTATTATCATGTGTATGAGTATGCGTATTGGTATTTCTCCTCCATGCAAAGGGACGACCATGGGGTTGTTTGTGAAAATGACTAGCAAAGTTAGCTTAAGCATGAGTATTGGGAATTTCATGTTTTTGAAATATGGATGAAGGTGACTTAGGCACAAAATGCTCTCTTCTATTACCACCATTATTTCTTCTAGGATTTGTGTGTGTGATTTTATTGATTAGGATCCCTCTCTAGAATTTGTGACATATCAAAATCATGAGGTAGTCTCATCCCACTTTATGCCATGACTTGAAAGAATTATTGTCTATATCTTCTCATGATTTCTTCAACCATTCTATTAAATATTGGCTCCATGATAGTTTCTTCAATGTCTGCAAAAGTGATGGATACATTGTCATTAGTATTGTTGTTCTCATTGTCATTGTCTGGTATAGTATTGTGACTCTCAAATGGGTTGTGAAATTCATCACAATTAAATTCATAAGTACTCATGTTGTAATATCTTAGAGATTATTTGGCTTCTCTTCTAGACCTTGGCTGAAGTGAGGGATGGAAGAAAATGTGAAGACTACGGAAGACCAAAAAGGAGTATGAGATGGAAAGAATCTATGATTGTCTTGCAATGTCCAAAAGTATAAGTCCAAGATATGTGGGGTCTAAAGTAAGGTGTGGCTTCCAAAGAGATAATATATCTCTTGATGAGGTAAGTTGACCTTGACTAAATAAGAGGAAGTGGGACCCTAAGATGATAGATCTGATATGGGACCACCTAGTGAGAAGTTATAGTGTGTTTGTAAGGAATAATGAGGACAAAAAGGAAACCTTTTGACTCTAGTTTGAAAATAAAAATATGAATATGAGGGATTGCAAGTGAAGGGCAAATGATGGAAAAATATGTGACCAAGACTGATTGACTGAAAATAATGAATCCTTATGAGAAATGCATTAGAAGCTCTTCAAATATCAAAACCTAAGCATATTTTTCCCTATTCAAACTTTGCAAAATTCTGTTATGAAACACAGACGAAAAAATGCTCTACACGGATGTGTTTTTACAACCCAGACGTGGTATTATGTGACATAGACACAATTTTAATTATTGTTCTGACAATGTCTTACTTTCTAACAAAAATGTGATTTTGCCCCGCATAGACATAACTTCCTAACCGAGACGTGGTTTCAAGGAACAAAGATGTGATTTTAATTGTTATTCTGGTAGTGTTGGTCTCTGATATATAGAGATGGTTTTGTCCTGTGTAGATGTGAGTTTTGAATCTAAGCATGGTTTAAACTATCTCAGACACAGTTTCTAAGAAAATTTGTGATTCTGTCCAAATGTGAAGTTGTTGAATATGACCAAATCTTGATGTTGAATGTTTTAGTGGCAAGAAAACATAACAAACAATAAAGACACAATTTCTAAAGGTGTGTTTGTCCAAAATATTTCTGTGTATTTTCAAAGGATTTCCATTGGTATAGCACAAATTCAAGACATTTGAAAACATGAACAACCGAGGATGGAAAGAGAAACCATTCAATGGGCCCCCCACAACAATAAAATACCTCAAACAAGTGGACAACTAGAGATTACAGTAGCACTGGCTCCCCCAACATGACACTCACTTCTCAATAATAAAAGATTCTCTTACCTCAAAAGAACCAAGATCAAATGAGGGATTCTTATCTCAACACGAAGGGGTACATGAGGGGTATCTATGGGGTACGATCCACACTCCCTAAACCATCAAATGTAAGGATTTTTGGCCTCTACAATAAAGGTTTTTAGTGGGGGAACTTTTATGGTCCTTGGTGTCTACCCATGCAGTGGCGGCTCATTTAAGAACCCACTCCTAATCCTCGAAGAAGATTTTTAATGCATTAAACACAAGTGTAGATACTAGGGAGAACTATCAGTGTAGATACACGTCACCAAGTCGTCATGGCTTTCACTTAACACATTAATTCATATAGTGAGTAGAAGAAGTACCACTTAGGTCATGCTCTCTCACTTGGCCTTATGGGCTACCTGGGAGGCTGTCCCTGTTACCTATATAGAAGATGATAACAATTTCTCTTTCACCCAAGGTCCAATATAAGGAAAGGGAAGAGGATACTTTTGTTATGACATCTAGGGTTTTAAATAAAAAATGTGCAAAGTGCACCAAACACTTCATACAAGTTTTTTAACCCCAAAATGAAAAAGATGTGACTGTAATTAGACTAAAATAAAGAAAGACACACACCTAGATTACCCCTGCAAAAAAATGATTAATAGTTTTAGAAATTAACCCCTCTTGCAAGAACACTAGTAAGGTAAATTTTAGAAATCAAAATCGAAATATGAAAGGGGGCATTCTACAATAGAATGTTTTCTTATTTTCAAGACAACTACACCACTTCATTAGCCCAATCAAGGGGTTAGGTCAAAACCAAATCACAAAATCCCTAAAAAGAAAAAGATAAAGGAAACTGAAAACAAAAATGTTGTTATACCAAACTCAACTGCAACTTTAGAACACACACGTATAAATATGAAACATAAATGCAAATTTAGAGATTTGGAACCTACGAAATAAGATTTGAACATAGATGCAAAAACAATCTAAATGCAAACGTGCTTTCTAGATAGAAACATGGTACTATGTCACAGACGCGATTGCAAGAAAACCTATACTTGCAATAAATAGAAAAAAAAAAATAAAAAAAATATCCAACCTTGAATGATTTTCAATCAGAGATGCAATGGTACAATGCACAGATGTGATTTAGGGATCTGAGACTTGCAAAATCAATAGAAAAACATAGATGTAATAATATAGATCATAGACACAAAAGCAGAATGTAGATGCAGAAAGATCAGTCACAAGCGGAGAATAAATCAGAATCATCACAAATCCATCTCGCAACTTCACAAGAAAAGATAGATTTGCAAACACAATGTTAGAAATATAAGGGACAAGAGTCCCACTAGGAGTGCCAAAATATATATGGTGAAAAATGATGATGGAAAACCTATTATAAGACCTCAAAGATGCAACCACAAACAATCTAAATCTTATAATAAAACATTCACCAATACCAATAGAGATACCTAAGATCATGTAAATCAACAAAAAAAACAATAGTACCATTCACATGTCAAGTAAGGTTTCTATCTCCAATGATTCCTATCTCCATTGATCTTTCTTGGTATATTTGCTCTAAGATTTTGTATGTGCACAAGTGCTCAATTAAGAATGGATTATGGTTCCGATGATTGAATGCTTGAAGGCTTGATTGACACAGTAGTTAGCTAGATAGATTGATTAGGGTTGATAATGAAGGAGAGTATCCTCTTATATAGAAGACACTTTAGAAAATGAAGAGATGGGATTAAGAGATAAAAAGATAAATGGTCATCTAGGATTAAAGGGTAGATAGAAGAAATAATTAAATTGTAAGAGCATAGGCAGAGGAAAATTAAAAGATAAATGACATGTGTCATTGAAGGAAAAAGCTAATTAATTAATTAAATAAATAAAGATCTATTTAATAAATAGAGGAAGTGGGACCAATAAAATAAAATAATTATTTAATCTAGAAAAAGAATAATTTAAATAAATAAAGTATTTATTTAAATGAGGAAGGGCTTAGAAGAGGATAAATGAATTAATTAAATAAATAAATATTTATTTAATTAATAGAAAAATAATTAAATAAATAAAATTTTAGATGTCTATAGGTTCAATGTTAGGTTTCAATTTAATTTGGGTTAAGGTATAATAAGGGTTAGGGTTCAACTTACATTATTCTTTTACAATGGATGAGATTCAATTTAGATTTTGATTCAATGTTAAATATAGGGCAAATCTCCTTTTAGTTCAGAGTCGTTAGTCATTAGAGTGGGTATAGATAGGGTGGTTTAATTCGGTTTGATGTTAAATTAGGTTTAGGTTTAAGTTTCAACTTCCTTATAGGGTTTGGGTTTAATTTTGTTTAGTTCTAGGGTTAGGATTTGATCCTTTTTAGACGAGGGTTTAATATGTTTTCTAGTGATAGGATCAAAGTTCAATTTGGTTCAAATTTCAATTAGTATAAGGGGGTTAAGGTTAAACTTAGTTTAGTTCTATAATTTAGGTTGTTTAACACAATGTTAAAAGGTTCATGTTAGTTTCATTTTATAGGTCACAATTCTAACCACATTCGAGAATTTTACCATTACACATTCATTAAATCATTTCCACTGCAAGATCTATTAAATATTTATAATTATTTAAATGTAATGGTTGTGATTTAAATCTAATGTTTCTTATGTAAATATGAATATAAATATGGTTGTCACCATGATGCAGCGGCAAAGCTACAAGCCTCTAGTGAAGGAGGTCTCAAGTTCGAACCCATTTGAGCCCTTCCACCAATTGTTTCCATGCCTAGCCACCTCAAGTTTTTTCTAAAACAATGAATGCCCATAGGTAAATGCAGATCATGTTGTGTTGGAGGTTGACAATATTGGAGTGATAAGGAGCGAGAGTTATATGGACAGAGTGATAAGTGTAGTGTAGGGATAAGGAGAATGACAAATGATTAAGGTTATAGATGGTCTCATTAGTTCATAGCTCCAGTCAAAAGCGATGGCCCTAACCAATAATTCAACTATAAAAAAGAAATGAATATTAGATTAATGCAATTGTAGGAAGCTGCTCAGTTTTTACAGTATTTAGTTTGGATAAGGGTTCTATTTGGCTTAGTGATAGGATTATAGTTCAATTTATTTTAGTTTTAGACTTAAGGCTTAATATATTATATAGTTGGGATTAGGATAACATTTTGTTTGGTAATAGGTATAGACTACAAGTTGGTTTATGATTAGGGTTAGGGTTCAATTCAATTTAATGTTCAATTATTTTTTAAGGCTAGGATTCAATTTGATTTTCTTTTAGACTTAAGCTTACTTTACTATTATGTTTATGGTACAATTAGAGTTAGGGTTATAGCTAGGAAAAACAAATTAATTATGGCTAAGTTAGGCTTATAATTCAATTATGGTTACAATTAGGGCAAGGGTTAGGATCCAAGAAGGAATAAAATTCAAATAGGTTCATGATTAGGGTTAAGGTATGCATTAAATAGGGTACTTGAACCCTAACCTATGGTATGGATTATTTGTTTTGTAATATTTTTGTAGACATATTTGGCATTGATAAAATCCATTTTTTAAATCAAATCAAATTATTCTAATCTAATTATAAGCATAATTTGGTTACAATTAGGGAAAGGGTTAGGATCTAAGAAGGAACACAATTCAAATAGGTTCATTAGTAGGGTTAAGGTATGCATTAAATAGGGTTGTTTAACCCTAACCTATGGTATGGGTTATTTGTTCTATAATATTTTTGTAGACATGTTAGACATTGATAAAATCCAATTTTAAATTGAATCATTGTAATCTAATTATAATCATAATTCTAATTTTGACACTAACCCCTACCATAATGGGAAGGTAATTGTAATCCATGCTATTTTTTATTAAATTTATGAAAACATTATTCAATATTGTATATTTATTAAATTATAAAATTTCTATATATAAATTTATAACTAAGACTTATGTTTAGTTTTGAACTAGTTTTACTTAAAAGGTTAGTGTTAGGATAGATAATTAATTACTATTGACTAGGTTAGTCATATAATTTAGTTATGGTTATTTTTTAGGATTAAGGCTATTTAAGAGAATGCTAAAATGTGGATATCAGTTTCATTGTACGATTGCAACCCCATTTGAGCTAAATCATTTTCACACAAGGTTCATTAAATGTGTGTAATTATTTAAATTTAATGGTTTTGATTTAAATGTAATTCTTTTGATATAAATATCAATGCTATGTTTTTTAAAATATTAGAGAGAGCAATTATTTAAATCAAGTAGTTCAATTAGGGTTAGGATTAAGGTCCAATTTGGTATAAAATTTTATTAGGTTTAAGTTTAAACTTCAATTTGGTTTAACATTCAATTAGAGGTGTTGATTTGTACACTAAAATATTTTCTACATAATTATAGAGGTATACAACATAAAAATAATAACAATAAGAAAACATAAAATTCAAAATGAATTTAAGAATTTATCCATCAAAATAGAAATATTCCTTCATCTAAGATGTAGTTGTGTGTATTATATTTTTCTTCCAGTTTGATTGTAGATATTTATCAACCAATATCTCAAAAAATGATATTTAAAACTTTTTATCCATGAAAGAGAACTGGAAGGAAATCTAATATTAATGACACACATAGACTACATATTTTTGTTAAATTGTTTACCTTATATAGACAAATTTTGGTGGATTGTAGTATGTGAAAATAACATTTTTAAGGCATAAGGCATTAGTGCGTAACAATAAAATTAAAATAGAATCAAAATATTTATCTATAAAAATAAAAATAGATTTGGACTTAAATGTAAAAATGATGTAAAACATTAATGCCTAACAATAAAATCAAAATAGAATAAAATTATTTATCCATGAAAATAAAAATAAATTATAACTTTAATGTATAAATGCATTGTTGGATTCAATTACCATTTAAGGAATTAGTGTATAACAATAAAATCAAAATAAAATCAAATTATTTATCATTGAAAATAAACATAAATTAGAACTTTAATGTAAAAATGAATTCTTGTAATTGTATAACTTAAACAATTAAAAAAATATGTAGCATTCCCCTTAACCACCTTGTTGAAGCCATTTGGGCCTATTAGGTTTTATTTCTTGCTCGTCAAATTAATTGCAAAATAGTCTGGATTGAAGGGGACTCGAATAGTATTGTTTAATGCCTAAAGGGGAAAAATAATAAATCATGAACTATACAAGGATAGATAAATTTATTAAAAGATATAATCCTTTCTTTTGATGAACGTTTTATATCTCATTCTTTTAGGGAGTCCACATGGTGGTAGACTTATCTGCCAACAAGGGGGTGATAGCTAAAGAGAGGATGACATGGACTTGCGAAGACAACTTGGAGGATGATGTTAGAGCTCATGTTGGATATGATAGATCACATGTGATACGTGGTATTATCATGGTACATTGATAATTTCAATGATGGACATGGCCTTTATTACTATTCATGGGGGCTATCATGCTGAGGTTGGAGGAGGATTATTTCATTATTGCATGCATGCTTTCTGGGTTATTTGTGAGCTCTTCTAGTTTCTAACTTGTGTACATATTCTGCTAAACTACTATTTTCTTGAGGATTCTACTAATCTTAAGATGGGAGGAGAAAGGTGTCGTGCTGAACCTGTTGACTATGAAGGGCTACGGGCTAGCCCGACTATCTGGAGAGTTCTGGAGAAAGGGGAATTAATTCCCTACATTGAGAAGTTTCATGGATGGGATCCTAAAGTTACGGAGATTTTTGGGAGGTCTATGGTGGTTGATGAGAATAATAGTAGAAGTTGCTGGTTTATTTACCAAGGGGTTTAAGTTTTATAGAGACAGAAAATACTCTGACCCTGCAATGAAGAAATTACTCTACTTGGGAGGTCTATGGTGGTTGATGAGAAATATTTACTAAGGGGCCAATTCTCGAGGGTTTTTGGGCATCATTTTGTCTTGCTCAATCACTTCAGACACCAGGTTAGGGTTTCTTTCCCTTTCTATATGCTTTCCTTCCTTAGTGAGTGTATTACTGAGCATAAAGTAAACCTTGTTGCTAGTCCAATTCTCCATGAGGGGTTATCGGTCTTCATTTATGAGCACTGGAAAGACAATTATGCTAAGCTTAATTCCTCTCTTATTTCCATTTCAGAGGATGAGGATTCAAAAACCCATAGTTCTAATGATGTAGACTAGAATACTGATATGGAGGAAGAAATCTCTATCCCTCCTAAAAAAAGGAAAAACATTCATAAGATTTTCAATCCCCCACCTTTTGGGAAGGGAAAGTTAAATGATTTAGAGATTACCTTCCCACCTGGCTCTTAAACTAAATGTGGTAGTAAGAAATCTAAAGCCCGCCATACATGAAAGGGTAAATCTCTAGATTTTGAGGAAACCTCGCTTGAATATGCCAATAAAAACTCCTCATCTCCCCTGCACTTATTTAATTCTTATCCCTCTACGTATAGAGAAAACATACCTTGTTTTCCTTCCCAACTGAACCCAGATTCTCACCTCTTAAATATGGACTAGGAGTTCCCCATTAACATATTAGCCATTGCAAGAAATGGGGTGGTGGATTATTTCAAGATTATGAAGTGGTCGGGTGAGCCCACAATAGTGAGTTACACTTTTTTGCCAACTTTGACACTACAATATTCATTTTCCAAAAAAAATTCAAATTCAGACACCTATTACTTCTCAGCCATAAGGAATTTGTAGATGATGTGAACTAGTGATTTGTGTCATTTTATGATATGAACTAGTTATTTGTGTCAATTTTATTCCATTTTTCTATCTCCCCCCAAAACTAATTTTTTTCAAAAAATAACATTTTTAAAGAGTGATACTCACTCTGTATAGCATAACTTTTTTTCTATAATAGATATGAATGTGATTGTTTCAACTTTGGTTTTGTAACATCCATATCTAGCCTTTTCAAGATTTTGTAACATTCTCTTCAATATTTATTAATTTATTAATATTTAAAGTGGAGTTAACTATAATTTTGACATATGTCCATCTGATATTACATAACATGTTGTATATGTAAGGAAAATCATTTGTTTTTTTATTGGAAAAAGGACTTCAATACCTAGTGCATGATTTTTTTTCAAATTTTTTTGGGTGACATTTACTATTTTTCCATAATCATTGAACAAAGAAGTTCATGTTAGGTGAAAACACTATATTCATAAGAAATAAAATAAAAATATATTAATTAAATTAAATATATTAGAAATTATACTATTTTGAAAACTTATAATAAGGGTTAAATACTTAAAGAAACAAAACTTCTAAATGAATTCATTTGACCCCACAAAAGCTAATGTAAAATCATTTTTTTATCAGCATTTGATAGATGCAAAGGAGACTCCATTGGAAGTATGATTTAAAAGTAGAGAGGTTCTATCCAAGAAATTTTGATCTAAGAGTCTTTGATCTAACTCTCCTCAATTAATTAGTTCAAATGGGACCTCTTAAAGCTTAAATCATTATGTTTTTTAAAAAATGTATGATTTCAGCAAAAAACGGGATGTACAAAAAAGTGGGAACTGGTATTTGTGAGTTCACCTAGGAATTCCATGAGATTAAGAATCTCAAATTGAAACAGCGGGCTATTAATAGTAAGGTGGAAATGCTGGAAGCTGGAGGTGAGGTTTCACATCACAGACATGGTAGTAAAGGCAGTGACCTTTGGACTAGGGAAGAAAAAATTTATGTTGTTGATTGCCTCACTATTTAAACTGTTGAAGCTTTGGATAGTCTCAAAAAAGACTATGGGCATAAGATCACAACATTCAAGAAGAAAGTGAAGAGAATTAAAGATTCACTCCATTCCATCATGTCTCATAGTCACAATGTGACTAAGACCGCAACAGATTGCATGAACACCATGGTACTGAATATGGAAAAGAGCTCTCAAGGTAATTTAGTGGTGGAGTTAGATTTGGAGAAGGAAAAAGGCAATAAGGAGAAAATGGGTCCCAGCTAGAGGACTCGAGATAATCTGAAGAGGAAAGTTAAAAAATCCCTGTAGGAGATCCAAGACTTCAAGAAAGTGGCTCTAAATATGAACTTGTTGGAAGCGGAGGTCGCATAGACAAAAGAATTTGGTTTAGTTTTCTTTCCTCGGCCTATGTCTAGTTCTTTGTTGGTATTTTACTGCTGTTGGGTTGTCGTTGTCTCTATTTTTTATCGTTTGGAAGTATTTTATTTAATTGTTATTATTTTCATGTCCTATTCTGGTTTTGATCTCTTGAAAAGTGTTTCGGGTCCCTTCAAAACCTATTTTTTCTGTATTAAAAAATAATCAAACATGATATTTTAAACATTGTGTCCATCAAAGAGGAGCGGAAGGCAAATTAATATTAATGACACACATAGACTACACCTTTCCATTATATTGTTTACCTTATGGCCAAATTTTGGTGGATTGTAGTATGTGAAAACAACATTTTTAACACATAAGACATTAGTGTGTAACAATAAAATTAAAATAGAATCAAAATATTTATCTATAAAAATAAAAATAGGTTTGAACTTAAATAAAAAAATCATGTAAAACATTAATGCCTAACAATAAAATCAAAATAGAATAAAATTATTTATCCATGAAAATAAAAAATAAATTAGAACTTTAATGTAAAAATGAATTGTTGGATTAAACTACCACTTAAGGAATTAGTGTATAACAATAAAATTAAATTATTTATGGATGAAAATAAAGATAAATTAGAACTTTAATGTTAAAATGAATTGTTGGATTCAACTCCCTAAGAAATTAATTGGATTGAGCAAAAATCAGCTCTTTTTATTGTTA